>NC_069509.1:157362918-157490418 GCF_027579735.1 Bombina bombina
TGATTTACTTACGTGTTCATGTGACCCTTAAGTGGTTAACACAGTAGTCACCTCAATAAACTAATATCATTATAAAATGGAGGATTCTGATGCTCCTGTCACTTACTATGTTAAATACTATCTACAATATAATGTATTCATGTATTCTTTATGTTTTTATGGCTAAAATTGCAACACTTGTGATTGTTAACATCTGTTGTATTGTTTGAAAATCCTCAATAATAAAAAAATATATATAATTTATTTATTTTTACATTTTTCAGGGTTTTCATGTATTTGAAGCATTTATTTAATTTTTCAGTATTTTTTATGTAAATTAACTGAAAGGTCCTGTGTGTGCCTAGAGAAGTAAAAAAAAAAAGACATTAAACATATACACGTACTTTTTCCCTCTCTGTTGTGTGGCACTGTTTCTTCCATCGCTTGCAATAATGCTTGCCACCAGGTAAACTGCAAAGATTTGCGGCATGTTTGTATTCTTGCTTGCTTTATAAATTGCATCCAAGCCAATATGGCTGCCAAAAGCGGGAAATATTGCAAGCGTGTATACTTTCCTGTTATATTTCAAGCACGGGCTGATTATCCGTGCATGAGCTAAATTATGAGTGGCGTGCTAACATTAACGCACACGTGATATTTAAATATTGTGCTTGCTCTATTTTGCGTGCGTTTTACAAGTTTGAAAGTAAACTCGACTGCACAAGCGCAAACTAAGTACTCGCATTAAGGGTTAGGGCTATAGATAAAAAGTTACACCAAACACAACATAAATAGATTAAAATAAGAAAGGAGAAGGCAATGTCCCAAGAAACCTGATTCACAGTTACTCTACTTGAAGTCCGGAAATCCCTGAGTCTAGGCGGTTTGCGAGAGACTTTTAACAGCTGTCTATTTGGGCGTGTGAGTTTTCCATGAGCCGTATTGCCACATTTTATGGACTTGAATTCTTACACTCATTGTAAGTAGATAATATTTTGAGTGTCATTGTTTATTAAAGGGACATAATACTCATATGCTAAATCACTTGAAACTGATGCAGTATAACTGTAAAAAGCTGACAGGAAAATATCACCTGAGCATCTCTATGTAAAAAAGGAAGATATTTTACCTCACAATCTCCTCAGCTCAGCAGAGTAAGTTCTGTGTGAAAAGTTATACTTCACCTGCTCCCAGCTGCAGGTAAAAATAAAAAAAAATGAAGAAATGAACAGCAGCCAATCAGCATCAGCAGTGCTGAGGTGATGAACTCTTACTATGATCTCATGAGATTTGACTTAACTCTCATGAGATTTCATAGTAAGCTTCCTTTACCTGATTGGTGAAATAATATGAGAGTTCACAAGGCTCATCCTTTCAGCTGTCCCAGGACAGACACACTAAAATGCTGCTTAGAAATCCTTTACAATGGGAGGTGGCTACTGAGGAACTTTTGAGGTAAAATATCTTTCTTTTTTACATAGAGATGTTCAGGAGATATTTTCTAGTCAGCTTTTTACAGCTATGCTGCATCATTTTCAAGTGTTTAAACATTTGGGTATTATGGCCCTTTAATAAAATTGCACTTGAATCCTATCTGCGCTCTATTTCAACCTGGATATCAAAGCCGTGTAAATAAAGGACAGCTCAAAGGGAGCAGCAAGGTTGGATTCGTTCCTGGAAATTGGAGAAACACACCTTTGCCTCTGTATCACGCAGTGTGCGGTTCTGATTTTTTGCAATTAAAACTTACTGTGTCGGGGTTCATAACACATAAACTGAGGATACTATTCGGAATCTCATTGAAAGACTTATATTGAGAGATTTATATTGAGAGTGTTTATGCTTCATTTTATATTGATAATTGGATTTGTGAATTGTGAATTTGTTCTGCCAACTTGCATAATGTATGCTTTTTAATACTCATTCATTTAATATTTATTACTCACCATTTCTCTCAGCCAGAGAGTGTAATACAATTCTATACACTATTTATAGAGATATATTTGATATATAGGAATCAGTATCTGATTCATAAGAAGGCTGTAGACTTAGCACTGAAGTGGTCTTGTTTGTACATTAAAATAAAGTGTTACATTTATATATACACTATCTAATAAAAATAATTCATATAAATATTGAAAAAAAGTTATAAGGGTTATAAGTTATATGGTAAATGACAAGGTATTTGAATGGAAAGGGCAATAATGTATATATATATATATATATATATACATATATATATATATATATATATATATATGTATATATATATATATATATATATATATATATATATACATATATATATATATATATATATATATATATATATATATATATATACATACACACAGTATCTCACTAAAGTGAGTACACCCCTCACATTTTTGTAAATATTTTATTATATCTTTTCATGTGACAACACTGAATAAATTACACTTTGCTACAATGTAAAGTGGTGAGTGTACAGCCTGTATAACAGTGTAAATTTGCTGTCCCCTCAAAATAACTCAACACATAGCCATTAATGTCTAAACCGTTGGCAACAAAAGTGAGTACACCCCTAAGTGGAAATGTCCAAATTGGGTCCAATAAGCGATTTTCCCTACATAAAGATGGCCTAGGTTATAAGGAGATTGCCAGGACTCTGAAACTGAGCTGCAGCACAGTGGGCAAGATCATTCAGACGTTTCACACGACAGTTTCCACTTAGAAGATGCCTTGCCATGGTCGACTAAAGAAATTGCTCTGCATCATATCCATGTATTTGGGAAATAGACGTATCAGTGCTGCCAGAATTGCTGCAGAGGTTGAAGGGGTGGGGGGTCAGCCTGTCAGTGCTCAGACCATACGCCGCACACTGCATCAAATTGGTCTGCATGGCTGTCGTGCCAGAAGGAAGCCTCTTCTAAAGATGATGCACAAGCAGACTAAGGACATGGATTACTGGAACCATGTCCTGTGGTCCGATGAGACCAAGATAAACTTATTTGATTCAGATGGTGTCAAGGTTTATGGGGAGAAATATATCTAAAGTACTAAAGTTAGAGCGCGTTGGTTTTGGCTCTCGTGCAAACATTTTAATGAAAGGTTCCCACTGTGCGACAAACTTGTCTCTAGTATTCAGAGTTTCCGCAGCTGAGCTAGCCATTTCATAATGATATGTCAACTTCTTTTCAATGGTTGCAAAACTAGGGGGTGTGGTTTTCTAGTGTTGCGCTAAGCTAATCCTAACTACTGTACAAATTGTCATGACAAGTTTCTGGTGTTGTTTTAGGATGGAAGGAATTGGGAAGTGTAGCAGTGCCTGTTCGGGGGATAAAGTTATTTGTTTCTGGAAGATTGTGCTGAGAAGACCTGAGGTCTGCTCTCAAATCTCCCTAATTTTATCGCACTGCCACCACATATGCATATATGTTCCTCTGTCGTGACAACCTCTGTAACAAGCTTTTGGGGGTGAGTTCTCAGTCCCTCCAAATCTAGTTGGATGGAGATACCATCTAAAGACTACTTTGAGATAGTTCTCTTTCAATATGGCATTATGTGAAAAGGAGAGGCCCTTAGCTAAGTTAGAGTTCCACGTCTTAATAGGCCAGGTCTTATTCAGGTCTTGTTCCCATTTCAGTATATTTGGGGATTTAGTCTCTCTAAAGTGATTATTAAAAATAGGATATAGCAAAGAGATGGTACCCTGTGTCGGTTCGTTAGTTAAGCATATGGTCTCGAATGTAGTGATTGGTGAGGTTCTAGAAAATCCCTTCGCCTCTTGAGCTCTAGATTTTAGTTGTAGATAGTGAAACCATATGTTTCTGTCATTTGGGTCAATGTCTCTGTATTGCTCGAAAGAGAGGAAACTGTTATCTATATAAGCGTTGGCAATTCTATACAGTCCTTTGTTTGCCCATTTCTGTTGTACATTTAAGTCTATTGAGGTCTGTGGTAGCACTAGAGGTGTTAGTTTAGATCTATCTTGGATAAGAGGATATTTGTTGATTAGTTTATTCCATAAGGATATGGTGTGTGAAATCGCTACAAATTTGTGTATACCTGGTTGAGTATTTTTTTTTGGGGTCCACAGTAATCTGGAGATCTGGTCTGTGTTAGCTATTTCCGATTCAATCTGTACCCAGAGGGGTCGGTGTGTCCTACTGAACCAATGTGCTGTCTGGGCCATTCGAGCCGAATAATAGTAAGAAATCAGATGTGGAAGGCCTACCCCTCCATCTCTTCTGTGTGTACTCATAATTTTTTTGTTAATTCTAGCATATTTTCCCTGCCAGATAAACCTCAAAATGTCTCTTTGAAGAGCATTAAGCTCCGTGATTGGAATAGAAATCGGTAAGGATCGGAACAAACAAAGTTGTTTTGGCAGTAGCGTCATTTTGGTGGATATAATCCTACCATAGAAGGATATCTTGAGCTTTAGCCAATTGCTGATTAGATTTCTAATGTGTGTGAACATAGGGAGGTAATTTGCTTGATATAAGGAGAAAATATTGGTTGGAAGAGATATCCATAGATATTTTAACTTTTTTTGAGCCCATTTAAGAGAAATTAAGTTCTAACAATTTTTTTGTGTGTAGGGGTAGATTGATGCTAAGCGTTTCGCATTTATCTTCGTTTATTTTATAACCGGATAGTGTTCCATATTGGTTGATTAAGGCATATAGTGGGCGTAGGGTTAGAAGTGGCCTAGTTAAAGATAATATTATGTCGTCTGCAAATAATGAAATTTTGTATTCTTTGGTTCCTATTCTAAGTCCAGATATGTCAGGGTCATTTCTAATTTGAATAGCTAGTGGCTCGATGCAAAGCGCAAATAAAAGGGGGGACAATGGGCAGCCTTGTCGTGTCCCATTCTTGATTGGTATTGGTTTGGATTGGTATCCTGAGAGTTTAACAAAGGCTGTAGGATTCGAGTAAAGGGATAAGAGGGCGTCCGAGAAAGCTCCAGTAATACCTGTTTTAGTAAGTACAGCAAACATGTAATCCCAGTTAATTCTATCAAACACCTTCTCTGCATCCAAGGCGAGGAACAGAGAAGGCGTTTTTTCAGTCGTGGCCACGTTAATCAGGTCAATTATTTTACGCGTGTTGTCAGGGGCTTCCCTATTTTTGATAAATCCCACTTGGTCTGGTTGAACTAAATTTTTAAGAATGGGGTTAAGTCTGTTTGCCAAGATCTTTGTGAAGATTTTTATATCTTGGTTTATCAGCGATATGGGCCTATACTTTTGACAGTGCTGATGGTTTTTTCCCAGTTTAGGGATTACCGCGATTCTGGCCATGAGCATTTCTTTAGGGATGTCTTTACCTTGCATAATCGCGTTAAAAACTAGGGAGAGCTGGGGGACCACCGCCTCTTGTAGTGTTTTATAAAAGACACCAGAGTATCCATCTGGACCCGGTGTTTTGGCGCTCTTTATGGTTTTTATGGCCCATTTTATCTCATCTTGGGATATGGGTACGTTCAGGTTACTACATTCTTCCTCTGAGATTGTGGGTAGTGTGTTGGGACCTAAAAATGTATCTAAGTCTTTGGATTTGTCCCCATCTGCTTTGTGTGGTGAAAGATTGTAGAGATTGTGATAAAAGTCAGCAAATACGTTTGCAATTTGGAGGGGGTCATTGGTGCTCTTATTGTCAGGGAGTTGAAGTTGTGGGACTGTAGTGCTCCTAGTGATTTCTTTGAGTTTATTGGCCAACATTTTGTCGGGTTTGTTTCCATATATGTAGTAGTGTGTGTGTATCTGTTTTATAGATCTGGCTGCATCTTTGTTTAATATTTTGTCTATCTCCTCATTTATGTTTTTTAGTCTTGTCCTATGTTTTCTGCTAGTATGCGCCCCGGTAAGAGAGCGCAATTCGCTGGCTTCGTGTTGCAGCTGTGAGACTCTAGCTTTCTGTAGTTTGCTGCGTTTACCTGATTCTGCTATCAGAAGTCCTCTTATGTAGGCCTTCAGTGCTCCCCAGACGTGTAGTAGATTAGGTGTGCTATTTGCGTTAATGCTTAGGAATTCTGCTATTTGTCTGTTTAATTTTTGTAATATCACCGGGTCTTGTAGCAGAGCATCATTGAGGGACCACGACTTACTTCTATTCGGATTTAAAACTCCAGATATGGTTGCTTCTACCATAGAGTGATCTGACCAAGGGCAATTTAGGATTCTTGCATTAGTTAGAAGGGGGATCATAATTTGACTCATAAAAATATAGTCCAACCTGGATTGGGTGTGATGCATTGGTGAAAAATAAGTGTAATCCCTATCCTTCCCATTTAAGGCTCTCCAGCTATCAATCAAATTGTGATCTAATGAAAAGTCCTTTAAGACATTCGAGGTGGTTCCAGAGGATCTGGGTTGCGCAGTCACCATTGTCGTTCTGTCTAGTTTCTGGTCAAGTGTGAGGTTAAAGTCACCTCCCACAATGATTTTGTGTAGTTTCCATTGTGTCAGTAGCTTGCTTAATTTTGTTATGAAAAGTGCTTGGTGATCGTTGGGGGCGTAAACATTAACCAATAGTATTGGCGTGTTTTGGATTAGGCCTCTTATTAGTAAAAATCTGCCTTCTTTGTCTCTTATTATTTCCTCTTCTTTGAAGTTTAGGGAGAAGTGTAAAAGTATTGTGACCCCACATTTTTTTTCCCACTAACTGCATGGTATTGTTTTGAATACACTTTGTCCCAATAATGTGGCGTGAAGCTGTTAGTGAAGTGTGTCTCCTGTAACATGACTATTTGGGCCTGTAATGTTTTGTAAGTGGTGATTGCTTTTTTCCGCTTGATATCTGAATTAGGGCCTCTAACCTTATGTGAGGTAATTTTTATAGACATTTGAAGGGTTTGAGGAGTTTTTTATCAAATGCATGGCTGTGTAGGTTATTGTTTTCGTGACTATCAGAGTGCCACTATTGTTGTATCATGAAGGAAACCCTATGTGTGGGGGTAAAGATTCTGTAATTCAGCGGGTGAGAGCCGGGACCTACCTTATGCGATAGAGACATCGGGGAACACCAACAACAGATGAGGGACATCAATGGTAATGATATTAGGAAACCACAATCAGCATCTAAATAACATAAAACAATTTGCATTATGCATTGCAGTCCTTGTGTGTAAAGCATTTCAAATTGACAACTTGCCTGAGTTAAGTATGCATAGATGATAATGAGCAGAAAAACTTTCAACATAACAACAATATCCCTAGCCAGGGAAAAATAGGGTATGATATGGGATAGGGTGGCGGGCGTCCTTAAAACTTATATGTGGTCTTCTTGACTGCGTGCCATTTTCTAGATAATTGGCTAATAAGGGATCGGGGTGGGGAAGGGTTGGAGAGGTTGTGGGGTACCATAAGGTGTCGTTGTCAACATTGCTTGTCTAAATTGTGATATTGGTTCACAGTTAATGATAAAGAGGATGTGGTTGGGGGGAAGGGGGGTAGGGGGGGGGTAGGAGGTAGAAGGGAGAATAGCGCATATGATGGCAACAGTAACTGTAATAATAAGAATAGTAACAGCAATAACAGTAACAGTAACAATAACAGGAACAGTAACAGCCCTCAAGCGAGGGGGAAAAGCGGCTCGACTTGTAAGTTTATAGAAATTAATAGGTGTTAAATGACATGATGCGCCAATCTACACCCAACTGTAAATCAGGGCATCCAGTTACACCATTGTTGAGTTTAGAGTCGCTAAGCCGCTATGATGTTTAAACTAAAGCCTTTTAGACAGGAGATACATCTAGCTCATATTATTTGTCAAGTTGGAGATGATTCTTCTTCCCGTGAGGGTCCCAGTTCTCTAGGGTTATGTGAGGTAACTTTTGATTTTCTTTGTTTTTTAGCATGGTCTACTTGTGTCCACTCTCTCTGGGTAGATTTTTTCTGAGAATTCAGATTGGTTGGGGTGTTAGGAGAGTCGAAAGGAATTACAAGCCGTTGTAGGATGTTGGATCCTTCAGCCAGTGTTGAGAAGGAGTAGGTGACATTCATGTGGGTGAAAACCAATTTGAAGGGAAAGTTCCATCTATATTTTATCTGGGCTTTTGTGAGGGCCATTGTGATAGGTTTGAGGTCTCTTCTCTTCCTCAGAGTAGTTGGGGCAATATCTGCAAAGATTTGTATAGTGTGGCCTTCAAAGTCAATTGTTTGTTGTTGTCTGGCAGCTTTAAGGATGAGTTCTTTTATATGAAAATAGTGAAGTTTGAGAACAATGGCTCTTGTGGAAGATTGTTGGGGTTTAGTGAGGGCTCTATGCACTCTATCCATCAAGAATTTGTCGGGTTCTATATCGGGAACAAGTTGATGGAAGAGGGTTAGCATGGTTTCTGTCAGGTTCTTGTATGATTCTGGCAAGTTTCTTATACGCAGATTGGATCTGCGGGATCTGTTTTCGAGATCCTCGATTTGCTCCTCGAGCTTATATATGTATTCTTCATGCTCTGACAGGCATCTTTGTATACATGGAATTTCTTCTGCAATTGTGTCCGTTTTCTCCTCCAGTTCTGCAGTGTGAGTGCCAATTTCTTTGATGTCTTGTCTAAGGTCTGATTGCGCAGATGTCAATTCTTCCTGGAATAGAGATTTGATCTGAGATAAAAGTTCTTTGTTTTGGGTGTCTGTTATAAGGGGTGAGGTCATTTCCGTCATGCTGGTATCTTGATTTTTCTCTTGTGTTGGCGAGCTTCTGTCTAATTGTTTTTGTTTGAGTTGGGATTTAGATAGGCATTCCTTGACGGTTTGTGTTTTATTTTTCATCTTGTTATCTCTTTGCTGAGTATTCTTAAAAGTATTTGGGAATGGCGACAGCAATTGGCTTTAGTTATGTAGTAGGCTCAGGGGCTGGCGTGTTTAAGCTATATTAAACTAGATAACATATTGCTGTTTTATGTTGCTATCTTTTTTTTTTTTTTTTTGAGGAGAGAGTTTCTAGCCCGCCACCCGCCACACCACTCAGTTTACTGGTCATCCATCATGGGAGCTAAGGGGGGTGTGTATGATTCGTGTTATGGTCTATAAGAAGTTATAGGTAATAAACAGTTCCTTTGTCTTGAGACTGTGGTCCCCTGACAGGGTTCCTGAGACACTTCCCAAACTACAGCTCGTGCTGCCTCCTGGGGCTCAGGAAGGTTACTTGGTGTTTCTTACAGGGGCCGGTCGAGGAAGGAACTGTGGGTCTTTAAATTATATTTATTGCATTGACAGTTTTTCTGTAGAGCTGAGTGTTTTTGCTCTGTGGCTTCTTACTGGCTTACGTAATTGGTAGCTGAGAGATTACTGTGGGGATGGGAGCTCTGAATCCCAATATGGCGTCTTTTACCGCCAAGTGCTTTCTATTTTTTATTTGTGGCGGCCCCCAAACCCTCTCAGTGCTTAATATCAACAAGCGTTTGTTTATCAAATAAAGTCCCCAGCCTGTTATACTTATATAAGTGTCTTGATGTGTTAAACTTTTACCTCTTTCCAGTGTCGGCTTCTGTCGGCTGTTTGCGTGGCTTCCTATCCGATAGCAATGGCGGCCGCTTTCTAATTCACGCGATTCTGTTCACCTCTCCTTAAGTATTTCGGCTGCGGATGCCGCTGTAAGTCCACCGCCTTCAAGATCTTTTTTGTAGTACTTGCGGCTCTGTTCAGTCGCCGGAGCGGAGCCCCGACCCTCCGGCGTCTGAATCAGTGGGCAGTGTTCCACAGGGCTGTGTGTCCCTCCAGTTATATGCAAAGAGAAAGTTTTGCCGGGTCCAGCAAATCAGGCTTTGGTCTTCCTGGTATCTGTGGATTTAATATCCAATAAAAGTCACTTGATTCCAGGTTATATTTTATGTAGTATCCTTTAGTTGCACAGGAGCTCTCTGAAAACACGTCTAGCTTCTATGGCTGCTAGCCACGCCCCCTCCCTAGATCATAACATTTTAAACAACTTTCCAATTTACTTCTATTATCTTATTTGCTTAGTTCTTTTGGTATCCTATGTTGAAAAGCATACCTAGGTAGGCGTAGGAGCTGGGAGCTAGCTGCTGATTGGTGGCTGCATATATATGCCTCTTATCATTGGCTTACCAGTGTGTTCAGCTAGCTCCCAGTAGTGCATTACTGCTCCTTCAACAAAGTATACCAAAAGAATGAAGCAAAATTGATAAAAGAAATAAATTGGGAAATTGTTTAAAAATGTATCCTCTGTTTGAATCATGACAGAACAATGTTGGGTTTTCCTTCCCTTTAACCATACCCCAAAAATGTCTCTTACTTACAGGGACACACATATATTTATATATATAGCTTTATTACTTATTCACTATTGTCAATAAATTGTCTTTGCACAATTTATTCTCAAGTGACATTATCTTTTTCTATTTATACATCACACACAAAAGAGCTTGGTAAGACTTGAATCCATATCTGTTACCATTTGCTATACCAGTACACATTATTTTGTAGGAATTATTATAACAACAGTTAGCTCCCACCAAACTATACACACTGTCAAAAATAGGGGCAGACTCTGTCCCCATCTCCCATCATACTTGTGTGACTGTCCACTAATAAAGAAGTAGAATTTCTGCTTATGATTCATCAATGAGGAAAAAGATATGCTGAGTCTCTCAGTAGATCTAAAAAAGGTTTATTCAGGAGCAGGCTTCAAAAAGAGAAACAAGGTAAGCTCCTATCTGACGCGTTTCGCTTCATCAGAGATAGTTGTCTCAGCTGCTCTGGGTCAGTATAAGCTGAATGGGACCAATCAAAAGGAAGGAATTTTAACCCTTGATATGTATAGCAAAAGGCTTATGCTATTAATCAAAGTGGTAATCCTGTAATGTAGATGATTGGGTTAATGGCATTGACATGCTACACTGCTCCAGAGCAGAAAGAGACATTTCAGAACAGGTTAATTCTTATAAAAATTATCTAACATGCAGTCTCCATTAATAATGAAAGTATGTACACGGATATTCATGTATACTTTTGTATTCACATAGTACATGTAAATTATAATAATGAAAAATAAATTCATCAACCAATGAGTCCTTAAAGGGACAATTTACTCTAGTTTAAAAAGATAGATCATCTCTTTATTACCCATTACCCAGTTTTGCACAATCAACATGGTTATATTAATATCCTTTTGACCCCTGTGATTATCTTGTATTTGCATTTTAGCCAATCAGTGCCCTCTCATAAGTAACTCCACGAGAGTGAGCACAATGTTATCTTTATGACACACATGAACTAAAGCCATCTAGCTGAGAAAAACTGTCAAATGCATTGAGATAAGAGTGGGCCTTCAAGGGCTTAGAATTTAGCATATAAGTCTACCTAGGTTTAGCTTTCCAGAAAGAATACCAAGAGAACAAAGCAAATTTGATAATACAAGTAAATTAAAAAGTTGTTTAATATGGCATGTCCTATCTGAATCATGAAAGTTTAATTTTGACTAGACTGTCTGTTTAAGGACCAGTTGTACACCAGCTTTAACACAATCATTTTTAGTGCAAAAATATTTTTAAGATGTTTAATTTTAACTTTTTTTTTGCATAATAACATTTTTTACTACTACTGTATCTTTAAAAATAACTAAGTTTACCATCAGTATTCATGGTTCAAGTCTCAGACCAAAACCACGACCATGACAATTGCCTTCCCCATAAACCAGTTCTGAGCAATCACGTAGAAATTTGTTGAGCGTAAGAGACCGATTTATCATGGCCCGAATGGGGCCAAATAACCCTGTTTCCGCAGGACCACTGCTCCTTAACTCGTCCGGAGCCTCTGAGGCTGCGGACATCAATCTGCCCGATCTCATACGATCGGGTTGATTGACACCCCCTGCTAGCGGCCAAATCTGCAGGGGGTGACATTGCACAAGCAGTTCACCAGAACTGCTCGTGCAATGTTAAATGTCGGCATTAAGTGATGTCTGGCGGACATGATCCGCTACAGTGTATCATGTCCGCCAGACATTGATAAATCGGCATCAATAGGTAGGGTTAAGGGCTGTAAATGTCTGTAGATATTATTATATTCATGCAGCAATATTAAAGTGCATATGTATAGATTGCTTACTGAACATCAGAGTATAAGGCTAAATAGTAACAATATTTACCAAAAAATGCAAACAAAGTTACACCACAAAGAGAAAGGTAGCCTTACTCTGCCATAGAGATACAAAAAAATATATATGGTAGTTACAAACATTCAACATCAAATAACTTTATTAGTGAAAAAAGGACCAGTCGCAACAACATACATTTGCACACACACATACACACACTCTATGCAGCAATCACCACTGAGAAATCAAATCAGCAGATCCGTTATTGTGTTGATGCTAATAACTGGAATCACAACAATTATTGCTAATTAATCCCCAATAAATAATAGGTGGACTAGAGCATTATACGACTCCTGCTACTAGGCTGAGCTAGTTAAAGTTCCTTCTAAAGCGGGAACTTAAAGGGACATTAAACCCACATTTTTTCTTTCATGATTCAGATAGAGAATACCATTTTAAACCACTTTCTAATTTACTTCTATTATCTAATTTGCTTCATTCTCTTGATATTATTTCCTGAAAAGCATATCTAGATAGGCTCCGTAGCTTCTGATTGGTGGCTGCACATAGATACCTCATGTGATTAGCTCACCAATGTGCATTGATATTTCTTTAACAAAGGATATCTAAAGATTGCAGCAAATTAGATAATAGAAGTAAGTTGGAATGTTGTTTAAAATTGTATTCTCTATCTGAATCATGAAAGAAAAATTTGGGGTTTAATGTCCCTTTAAATTACTTTTACACGGTCTGCACTAATGGTTAAATGTACTCAGTGGAGAGCAAATAGTAAATTATAAGCGCATCCTGATAAGAATCTAAAAACGAGGGACTATGCCCACTGTAAATAAGGTGCCCCTAACGCACTTTTCATATAAACGCTTTCTTAGAGGGGTACGTGCCGGCCGGATCGAAATCGCGTTTTAGTGAAAGTACATCCCGCCTCCTTGTTTCAATTGGATCCGCTTCTATTACACTTATCATACTGATAGGCTAAGTCGGTCTGTCAGTTAACTAGTCAATCAAAAACTCAGTTTGAATTGCTCCCATTGGTTATCACTTTTTACTTCCTGCTACATGGGATTGGATAAGGAGTTATACAACTGCGATATTTACAAAAATACAATTGTGGCATTCGGAGGTTGCATAAGTCATATTAAGATCCTTTTATTCCATCCTTAGCGCCTGTAAAATATTTGTTAAATCTTACACATGATCATTGGTGGTATGATCATTACAGCTGACAACTTACCTTTAACACTCTTTATATTGTAAGTTTTTTGCTAAACACACAAATGATTGCTTGTCAGCTGTTAAGTAATAACAGCGAAAAGATTTGCAACAATCGTATTTTTGTAAATATTGCAGTTTGACATCCGTATAACGCCTTATCCAATCACATGTAACAGGAAGTAAAAAAGTGATAACCGATAGGAGCAATTAAACTGAGTATTTGATTGACTAGTCACTACAACAAGCGTTTATGTGAAACGCGCGTTAGGGTCACCTTATTCACAGTGGGCATAGTCCCTCATTTTTAGATGCTTATCAGGATGCGCTTATAATTTACTATTTGTTCTCCACTGAGTACATTATTACTGCAGACCATGTAAAAGTAATTTAAGTTCCCGCTATAAAAAGAACTTTAACTAGCTCAGCCTAGTAGCAGGAGTCTTATAATGCTCTAGTCCACCTAATAATCATTGGGGATTAGTTAGCAATAATTGTTGCGATACCTGTTATTAGCATCAACACAATAACGGATCTGCTGATTTGATTTCTCAGTGGTCAATGCTGCATAGATTATTTACTTTGTAGCCACTTTTAACTTGTGTGTGTGTTTGCAAATGTATGTTGTTTCGATTGGTTCTTTTTTCACTAATAAACAGCTAGATTACGAGTTTTGCATTATGCCAGTTATTGCCACCGCTCACCTCCCTATAGCGCTGCTATTACAGGTTTTCATAAACCCGGCGTTAGCAGGCAATATTGCAGCGTTGAGCAAAATAGAGCTCCATACCGCACTCCAATACCAGCGCTGCTTTGAGCTGGTTTTACATGCTCGTGCACGATTTCCCCATAGACATCAATGGGGGAAGCCGGCTGAAAAAAAGCCTAACACCTGCAATAAAGGAGCGTAAAGCTCCGTAATGCAGCCCCATTGATTCCTATGGGGAAAGAAAAGTTATGTTTAAACCTAACACCCTAACATAAACCCAGAGTCTAAGCACCCCTTATCTGCTGCCCCCCATGTCGCCGCCACCTACATTACACTTATTAACCCCTAATCTGCTGCCCCCGACACTGCCGCCACCTACATTATACTTATTAACCCCTAATCTGCCGCCCCCAACGTCACTGACACCTACATAAGTTATTAACCCCTAAACTGCCGCCCCCAATGTCGCCGCCACCTACATTACATTTATTAACCCCTAATTTGCCACCCCCGACATCACCGCCTCCTACATTACACTTATTAACCCTAATCTTCCGCCTAACACCCCTAACTTTAATGTCCTTAAAATAAGTCTAAATAAAAATGACTATCATTAACTAAATAATTCCTATTTAAAACTAAATACTTACCTGTAAAATAAACCCTAAACTAGCTACAATATAACTAATAGTTACATTGTAGCTATCTTAGGTTTTATTTTTATTCCACAGGCAAGTTTGTATTTATTTTAACTAGGTAGAATAGTTAGTAAATAGTTATTAACTATTTACTAGCTACCTAGTTAAAATAAATACAAATTTACCTGTAAAATAAAACCTAACCTGTCTTACACTAACACCTAACCTTACACTACAATTAAATAAATTACATTAATTAAATACAATTAACTAAATTACAAAAAACAAAATAAAAAAGAAATGATCAAATATTTAAACTAATTACACCTAATCTAATAGCTCTATCAAAATAAAAAAGCCCCCCCAAAATAAAAAAAAAAAACCCTAGCCTAAACTAAACTGCCAATAGCCCTTAAAAGGGCCTTTTGCAGGGCATTGCCCAAAAGAAATCAGCTCTTTTACCTGTAAAAAAAAATACAAACAATCCCCCAACAGTAAAACCCACCACCCACACAACTAAACCCCCCAAATAAAATCCTATCTAAATAAACCTAAGCTACCCATTGCCCTGAAAAGGGCATTTGGATGGGCATTGCCCTTAAAAGGGCATTTAGCTTTTTTCAGCCCAAACCCTAATCTAAAAATAAAACCCACCCAATAAACCCTTAAAAAAACCTAACACTAACCCCTGAAGATCCACTTACAGTTTTTGAAGACCCGACATCCATCCTCAATGAAGCGGCAGAAGTCCTCAGCAAAGCCGGCAGAAGTCTTCATCCAAGCGGGCCAAAGTCTTCATCCAGACAGCATCTTCTATCTTCATTCATCCGGCGCGGAGCGGCTCCATCTTCAAGACATCCGGCACGGAGCATCCTCTTCAATCAACGGCTCTTCTTGGATGAAGACTTTGGCCCGCTTGGATGAAGACTTCTGCCGGCTTCGCTGAGAACTTCTGCTGCTTCGTTGAGGATGGATGTCGGGTCTTCAAAAACTGTAAGTGGATCTTCGGGGGTTAGTGTTAGGTATTTTTAAGGGTTTATTGGGTTGGTTTTATTTTAGATTAGGGTTTGGGCTGAAAAAGAGCTAAATGCCCTTTTAAGGGCAATGCCCATCCAAATGCCCTTTTCAGGGCAATGGGGAGCTTTGCCCTGAAAAAGTGGGTAGTGGGTTTTACTGTTGGGGGTTGTTTGTATTTTTTTTTACAGGTAAAAGAGCTGATTTCTTTGGGGCAATGTCCTGAAAAAGGCCCTTTTAAGGGTTATTGGCAGTATAGTTTAGGCTAGGTTTTATTTTTATTTTTGGGGGGCTTTTTTATTTTGATAGGGCTATTAGATTAGGTGTAATTAGTTTAAATATTTGATAATTTCTTTTTTATTTTGTAATTTAGTGTTTTTTTTGTAATTTAGTTAATTGTATTTAATTAATGTAATTTATTTAATTGTAGTGTAAGGTTAGGTGTTAGTGTGTAAGACAGGTTAGGTTTTATTTTACAGGTACATTTGTATTTATTTTTATTAGGTAGCTAGTAAATAGTTAATAACTATTTATTAACTATTCTACCTAGTTAGAATAAATACAAACTTGCCTATGGAATAAAAATAAAACCTAAGATAGCTACAATGTAACTATTCGTTATATTGTAGCTAGTTTAGGGTTTATTTTACAGGTAAGTATTTAGTTTTAAATGGGAATTATTTAGTTAATGATAGTAATTTTATTTATATTTATTTTACAGGTAAGTATTTAGTTTTAAATGGGAATTATTTAGTTAATGATAGTCATTTTTATTTAGATTTATTTTAAGGACATTAAAGTTATTAGTTATATTGTAGCTAGCTTAGGGTTTATTTTACAGGTAAGTATTTAGTCTTAAATAGGAATTATTTAGTTAATAGTAGGTTTTATATAGATTTATTTTAATTACATTAAAGTAAGGGGATGTTAGGGTTACACTTACGGTTAGGTTTAGGGGTTTATAACTTTAGTATAGTGGCGGCGATTTTGGGGGCAGCAGATTAGGGGTTAATAACAGTAATGTAGGTTGCGGCAATGTTAAGGTACAGCAGATTAGGGGTAATAATATTTAACTAGTGTTTGCGATGCGGGAGGGCCTTGGTTTAGGGGTTAATAGGTAGTTTATGGGTGTTAGTGTACTTTTTAGCACTTTAGTTATGAGTTTTATGCTACAAATTTGTAGCGTAAAACTCATAACTACTGACTTTGGATGGCGGAACGAATCTTGTTGGTAAAGGGTGTACCGCTCACTTTTTGGCCTCCCAGGCAAAACTTGTAATACCGGCGCTATGGAAGTCCCATTGAAAAAGGACTTTTTGAAAGCTGCGTTAGTTACGTTGCGTTACGACCAAAAAAGTGTGCGGTACAGATATACCTGCAAGACTCGTGATAGCAGTGGTAGTGAAAAAGAGCCATAACGCTGCTTTGTCACTCATAACGCAAAACTCGTAATCTAGTCGAAAGTTATTTGATGTTGAATGTTTGTTACTACCATATATGCATTGCTAAACCCGCCCCTAGATCTCTATTAATTAGTGGTTTCTAATTAACTGCATTTTCTATTCAAACCTTTGTTGTATGTTGTAAGCAAGAAATGTATCAGTCTTGTGTTTGAGCAGCAAATCCTTCAGCCCATAATACAGCAGATTCCATCTATCTTAAAATCCCTGCTGATAAACATAATAGTCAGCATCTAATTCCGCATCTGAAATCACTTGCTTGTGCGACAAAGCTCATTAGGTAAATCAGTAATTGTGTTGTCATACTAATGCTATTAGTTATAATAATTTCTCATATAATTAGATTAAATGTCAGACTGTGTACACTACATCAAAAATGTAGGAAATATATTTCATACATACGCTGGGAAAAATGTAACTATTTACATTTCAGTCCTGTATGCGCTGTATTTGATGTAATGTCAACTGTCAAGGACAAAAAAAAGATGTTTGGATATATTTCTTTTTTTGTCAGTTGATAGACACTGGAGTATTGCTAATGAAATGAGAAAATAAATGAATTTATTTTGATAGGAATATGTTAAAGAATCATTAAAGGGACAGTAAAGTCAAAGTTAATCTTCCATGACTTAAATAGAGCATGGAATTTTAAGCAACTTTCCAATTGATCAAATTTGATTTGTTCTTTTGGTATCTTTTGTTGAAGAGTTAAACTAGGTAGGCTCATAAGAGCTCAGGGGTGTGCACGTGTTGTTAGTACTCTATGGCAGCAGTGTTTTGCAACATTGTATTACAAAGCTACAAATAAAGCAACACACTGCTGCCATAGAGTACTAAAGAGACGTGCACACTCCTGAGATCGTATGAGCCTACATAGTTTTACTCTTTAATAAAAGATACCAAGAGAACAAAGCAAATTTGATTACAGAAGTAAATTGGAAAGTTGTTTAAAATTGCATGTTCTATCTGAATCATTAAAGTTTCATTTTGACTTTACTGTCACTTTAACCCTTTGAGTGCTAACGGCTGCTCTGAGCCGTCGCAAATTGTCCCAGTCAGGTGCTGACGACGGCTCAGAGCAGTCGTTAGCACTTACCCACCACGAGGGCAATCTGGGGGCTCCCACCTTCTCCCACCCCAGCGATCTGTCCTGAATAGTGAGAGGCATCGCCTGGGCTTCACAATTTGTGCGGTGACGTCACGTGCAATGATGTGATGACGTAACTGCGCAACTTTATTTAAAATTAACAATGGACAATATAGGGAAATGGGGGCATGCTGCTTAGAAGCCCCAATCACCTAACCTTTCCAACGGTATAAGTCTTGGGGATCTGGAAATAAAGTAAAAAAGTAAAAAAAAAAAAAAGCTCAAATCCAGCTTAGCACCCAGGTGGGAAATGGCTTAGCAGCGAAAGGGTTAAATAGATGGGAGAGAGCATGAAATTGTAAACCACTTTCAAATATAACTCTATTATAAAATGTGCTTAGTTCTCTTAGTATAATTTGTTAATGAATAATACTAGGTGAGATCAGGAGTGCGCATGCATCTTTAGCTGTCTGGCAGCAGTGTTTGCAACAATGTTTATAGCAATATTATACTACATAGTTGCAAACACTGCTTCCATAGAATGCCAAAGACATGTACATGCTCCTAAGCGCCTATTAGCCTTTACACTTAAACAAGGATAGAAAAAGAACAAAGCATGTGAATTTACCATGGAGACAGCTCTGATTGGCTAAACTGCAAGTCTGTCAAAAGAACTGAAATAAGGGGGCAGTCTGCTGAAGCTTAGATACAAGGTAATTACAGAGGTAAAATGTGTATAATTATAGCTGTGTTGGTTATGCAAAACTGGGGAATTAGTAATTAAGGGATTATCTATCTTTTTAAACAACAAAAATTCTAGGGTTGACTGTCCCTTTAAAATTGCATGCTCTGTCTAAATCATGAACATTTAATTCTTACTTTATTGTTCTTTTAAACTAATACATTTAGGGCCTATTTATGATGGTGCGAGCAGACATGATCCGATATAGCGGATCATGTCCGCTGTACATCGATAAATGCAGACAGCATACGCTCTCAGCATTTATCATTGCACCAGCAGTTCTTGTGAACTGCTGGTGAAATGCCGCCCCCTGCAGATTCGCGGCCAATTGGCCGCTAGCAGGTGGTGTCAATCAACCCGATCATATTAGATTGGGTTGATTTTTGTCCGCTGCCTCAGAGCAGGCTGACAGGTTATGGAGCAGCGGTCTTTAGATCGCTGCTTCATAACTTCTGTTTCCGTTGAGCCTGAAGGCTTGCTGGAAACAAGGGGCATCAGGCTACATACGGAGCTTTATAAATATGCCCCATAGGCCTAGATTACAAGCAGTATTTTGTGCAAGATTTCTAGCATATATTGCGGTCAAGTGCAATTCATACTGTAAGTATACCATAAGCATCTGTGCGCTTGTATTACAAGTTGAAAGTAATGTTTTTTCACTCGAGCGCTAGTTAACAGAGCTATTGGAACATGAAGTTGTGCAACTTCTGTGCCTCTGTGAGTTAGTCATTGACTCAAATTCAAGTAAGAGAGTTATATGTTCTGTTAACATTGAAAGACAAGCACTTTTAATTGTTCACATCCTATAGTGTAACATTTTTGTTAATATTAGTTGGCTATGTTTGCTCTGCCCATTGCAAATAATGTTAACAACTCCAAATCCAATATTCATCCAAAATGAATGCCAATATGACAAAATTTGACTGAACTGAACCTTTTGGATGAAACTAATGTTTCACCTGTTCACATGTCTAATCTAAATATATTTAAAAACTCATACAATGGACCTTTAAGCCCTTAACGACTGATGTACCCTGTACATTGTGTGATTGTTAAGGGGTTTACTAGCTCAGCTTTACTGACAGCGGGGAAACTGTGCTAGTAATGCATGCCTCACTTCCAGATGCATGCAGATATAGTGAGTCTTACCAACATCGGCAAGACCTGAACGATTTTCAAGGGTACATAAGGGGTTATGAGAACGACCGGGTACATCAGCGATTGTTAAGGGGTTAAAAGCGAACAAACATCCCTTCAGCACAAAGCTATGACATGCTTATGGATAAAAATCCCATTTTAAGTTATGATAGTAGTATACATTTAATTTACACTAATGCAAATATGAAAGACACACAGACAATGCATGTAATAATGAGTGAGGCAGATTGTACAAAACATGTACTTAGTAACAAGTGTGAAAAAGTATCATCAGTCCATGAGTACCATTCTCTCAATGTAGTATAAATAATCTGGTATATAGTCTGTGTGTCACTCTGTGTAAGTAGTTAAAGCCCTGACTGAGACATAAAAAACGTGTCTAAATAATCTCACCTAAGACTGTCTATGTCAGTGCTAGTATAAAGATAATACAAATTGAATGAATCCCAAAGAATACATTAAATATGACCTGCCTTTGCATTAAAGGTACATGAAAGCCAAAGTTAAAGGTATAGTAAACCCAATTTTTTTCTTTCATGATTCAGATAGAGCATGCCATTTTTAGCAGCTTTCTAATTTACTCCTATTATCAATTTTTGTTCATTCTCTTGGTATCTTTATTTGAAAAACTAGGAGTGTAAGTTAAGGAGATGGCCCATTTTTGGTTCAGCACCAAGGCTAGTGCTTGCTGATTGTTGGCTACATTTAGCCACAATAATCAAGTGCAACCCAGGTGCTGAACCAAAAATGGGCCAGTGTTCTGTCGAAAACTCCAAGATGACGTCACTTCCAATAAATCTTCCATTTTCACTATCTGTTTTTGCCACTGTCTGGGGGGTGCACCGCTGATCCTCTGGCATCCACCCCAAGTAAACCTTGGGGAATGAGGTTTACAAGGGGGGAAATGCCCCCCTTGAACCCCCCAGGCTGAGGCAAAATAAATAGTGAAGATAGAAGATTACAGTCCAGTCTGATTGGCCCATGTCTCTGTGAGGGACAGGATGCACAACCAATCAGGTGTATGGATTCACCGGAAGTGACGTCATCTTAGAGTCTGGCTCTTATGCATACATTCCTGCTTTTCAAATAAAGATACCAAGACAAGGAAGAAAAATTGATAGTAGAAGTAAATTGTATGTTCTATCTGAAATAAAAATGTTGTGTTAATATTGTGACAGGTTAAAATTGAAATGTGCATTTTAATTTACAATATCTCCTCTTCACATGATAATCTCACCAAAAGTGAAATGGAGGTATTGGACAATATGAGTAAACGCACAAACATTGTTATCCGTCATTTAGAGAAGGAGACAGTGTGATTATTTGGGACAATGAAGCCTATAAGACTGAAGCTTGGAGAAAAATAAGAGACCCAGACAATTACACCGTCCTCTCATATAATCCCACTAATATTTTCCAAAAACAAGTGAAACACCTATTGAATGAGGGTTTATCTGAGAATTTTCCTAGATGAAGACACTTATGTATTTCTTTCTGTTTTACATCCCCAAATATTGGCCTTTCGTATGTTCCCTAAGGTTCACAAATCTTTGGAACAGGTTAAAGGCATGCCTGTTGGTTCTGGAATTGAGTTTATGTTGGAGCCAATATCTAAATGGCTGGATAGTATTTTACAAGCACTTGTGGTGGAATTAACCAGTTGCCTTAGGGATATGGGGCTATGGGGAAAAAAGTTGCCTTCTTTTAGCCAACCTCTTCTTGGGTTGGTGGGAGACCTTTTGCATGTTTTGAGACATCAACAACTTTAAGGATAGCATTATAATGTACAGAAGGTATAATGATAATTTGATGTTGACATGACCCTGAAGTGTAATCAAATATAAAAAATAGATGTTTTTCTGCATTATAAATGTCTCCTTCCTGCAAAGAGTAATCAAAGGCAAGCAAACCCGAAAGGCCATTTTATAAGGTCAAAAGAAAATTTATACTAGGGAAGCTGACCTTCTAACACAAAAAAATATTGGCAAGTGGTTACACAAAACAAATAATTGAAAAAGTAAGGAGAGAGGTTGAGTTGATAAAAAATAATGTCGGAGAAGTAAAAAAGGCAAAAAACAACAACAAAGAATAAGCATAGATCTAATGATGATGAAACTAATGATTTACACTTACCAAGATCTGTAACATCAACAGACATCATTTTAATTTACTTTGCTAGCAACAGATGATAGTTTAAAAGATGAAGTCAGCCAGGGCTGTCCTTTTTCCTACAGGAGAGGTATCACACTGGGAAACAGCAAATCCCCTATGGTCATTTGGCCTAAGAAATTGATAATAGCTCTTGGCTATTATTTAAGGGAGTTAATATTACATTCTGAGTCTCATCTTCTGTTACAGGCTGGGAGTAAAATATAAAATCATTGATGAACTGAAACTTTATGTGATTATGAGTACACACTGTTCTCTACAGTATGTTGGACTAACAACTAGGTAAACTAGAATCAGGATTTCAGAGCATTTGACAGATTTTACAACAGGCAATCCTTGTTCAGCTCTGTCACATCATGTTATCAATGCACATAGTAACCAACTTTTTCATATAGCTTATCATTGAAAAAGTTAAGATAAACAAAAGAGGAGGTGATATAACTTGATTATTAGGTTTTGGATTTTTTTTTTTTTTTTTGAAAAAGTTTTTTATTGAGGTTATGCTAGTGAGTACAATATGTGTAAAATACCATACAACATAAGAAAAAAAAATACAACATCAGTGTCACATTTACAATAATTAATCTTATACATGAAATAGCAAATTGGTATAAAGCTAGGTATATATCAAGAACCTCTATTTTATTTTTTTATTGCTTAAATTTTTCAATTATTTCCTCAAAAGCGCAAGTGGCCTCTTTTGGACCAGTAATGGCAAATGTTGTCTAGAGGAATGATAACGAATGTATTGGACACTTATGGTCCCACACATATAATGTAAAGGGTAAATTATCGACTGACATTTTTATTTTCAAAAACATAAGGGGGGGTAGAAAATTCAGCGGATAAGCACCGCTTGTCAAATGTAGGGTAGTATGGGGGGGGGGGACGGAGCCCAAAGCAAGGATTACATAAAGAAATATCATGGGGCCTGCTAGATGATTTCTGAAAGATTAGGGGTGAATCATAGGATTAGAAAAGAACATGTGGTATATAGCATCTATGAATAAGAGGGCATAAAAGAAAAATTGTATGATCAGGGGTTATTACCATATATGTAGACTTTTGGCTCGTGGGATCATAAAGTATACTACTGAAGGGAATCCAAAACTGATATAAAATATGGATTAAGGCAGACATTGCACTAACTTCAAAACCTAAAAGTAAGAGATATTCCCTCTAGGATTAATAATTTTTGGAAGGTAACTATGACATTAGCATAATCAAATGAGTAATATTTTCTAAAACCTAGGTCCTATGTTAGTTATAATATAATATTGGGGGGGTAATCTAGGGCAGAAATAAAAATTAGACATTTGGGATATATATTATAATAGGGATGAATAAGCCTTCAGTTATTAAACTTGCAATACTACTATACTAATGTGGACATATATTAATATGCAAAACATTATATCAAACCATCACATATCAGCAGTCGTGGAAACTAGGCTTAGGAGCAAGTGTGATGTCAGGGATAGCTCATATAGCAAGTTAGGAACTGTGGTACCATCGTAATTATGGTACTCAAAGTAGTGGGCATGTACCCCTCTGAGACTTACACTATAAGTAGGTATTCTGCACATAATAATATCAGAATATGTAACTATTAAGGGATCTTAAAAATAGTAGGAACCTAAAAAGGACTAGGGACATAAAAATAAGAGTTAATATTTTAGAACCAGCTATCTCTCAGTCTCAGATATTGACATTCCTAGGACACAAAACCTTATATAGTAGTATGAGGTATATCATTAAGTGCATACCAAAATCATCAATACCATGAACAGATGTATAACAAAACTTGTGAAGGATAGGGGTTAGGGACTCAAGATCTCAAAGATTATATCTCTTATAACTATCATGCAGGAGATCTCTAAAGCTAAATAACCAATAGTTTACAAATTGACCCTGGCATAAGCCTGACACAGTATCGTTAAACCTAACTATGCTCCTGTATGAGTTATGCCCCCGCACTCAAAAATATATATAACAATATACATGAGACAGAATGCAAAACATTTGGAAAGCATATAACTAGACTTGCAATTAAATAGAGTCGCAGGTAATTACCCATAAATGTAAAGAAGGAGTAGTGAATTTCTCAAACAGGAATCCACATGTATAACCCATTACGTGAGTAAGTTTACTGTATTTGCTGCAGTATATATTAATTGACACCATATTGCTTATAGGAGAGAAAAGAGGGACATTTAAATGCGTGTCATTTTCTTAATAGGTGTCCTTAAGAGTATATTATCCTAGAAGATAACCTAAGTAGCTTAAATTCGGTTACACATGGAAAATCAAGCAGTAACAGATCTTGACGTTGTTAGGCAGGTAATAAACTATTTCTGGGTACACAAGTAAAATAGTGCATCAAGTCATACCTAAATTGCATAGCTATAACAGATATCTAATCAACATAGACATTCAAGATTGACGGAGTCAGACATTAACATATAACAATTGGTATAATAAGCAATATTGACTAAATTATACGTAGCAAACCTGACCTATATGTGTTAACATCAGTTGTAGGCATAAATATATCCTAATTAACATGTGCTTTGTCTGTCCGCAAGTAATGTGAGCAGGTCGATACAGAATGGGCTACTAAGGCTTGCTAGGCTGTAATGTCCGTGGCAGACTTGCAGAATCTATGAAAACTGAAGAGGCCAGCTGCAGGGTATCATGAAAGGGGCCTCCAAACCTGCGTGTGATCTAGCCTACTCCGCATCTCTGAGGCTCAACTAAGCATTTAAATGAGTATTTCTACACTATAAAGAGAGCCATCTATAAGCAACACATCTCAAAAAGGATATTCATATTAAGTTGAACTGTGGTATTGCAAAGCAGCCAAGTGTAATGAACAGCTAATGAGAGGTGCTCGGCAGGGAAGGAGCGCATCTCTCATAGTAATATGTAACACAGAAAATAGCGATGAGGCATCTCTCCAATTATACTTATAATATAATATATATTATATATAATAGTTCTCATTATAGTTCTCATTAGGAAAATGACCAAGGCACCTGCGCTGTAGGAGGTATAAACAGCGCTATATAATACTGGAAGCTCCAATACATCAGAGTTAGGATGCTGGTTGAGAGGGTGCACTGAGGTGAAGGGCTATGGGTATGAGTGTGAATGTAGTGAGATCTTGCGTAATACCCAACACCCCCCAATCTTAAGCTTGATTGATGCTATATCTAAAGAATGTACAAAGTCCACATAGTCCGGTCAGTGAACCGCTCGAGCCCACTGGAGTTCACAGGGCTTCGGTAATAACATAGTTTATGTAATCAACCAATTCCGGACCTGGGTCTGCATGAAACAACAATCTGAGCGGCCTGAAAATTGGGGAAGATTGAGCGGAGCTTTGGAACTGGGGAGCCAAATACAATTACCACTGGGGTTGTGAGTGGAGTTACCAGTTCGGTGTCAGAGATCGAGACTGGGTTCAAGGGATCCATAATCCATTTGCGGTTGACAATTACAGGTCTCTGATGAGGTGCCAGAGATAGCAGAGGAGTTTCCCCAACCGGGCGGGAAGACTGGCTAGTTGGTGAAGGTGCTATGCTCCGCCTGGTGATGTGCCGCTTCTCTCCGGGGCCTAGAGTGGATGTTGTGGATGTCTGCGTGGCTTCACCCGAAGTGGGTGAACTGACTGGGAGGGATGTCTTGTGCATGTCCATAGACCCTGCAGGCCGATGCAGACTTGTTCCCGCCGTCGCTCTCCGGGGTATGATAAACTGTGCCGTCTGTATCGGGGGTGTCTCTCTTTGGGCTAAACGATGTGGCTCCAATTTTGATATAGCAGCGGATGGCTGCGAGCGCCGTTCAGCAGTGATCTGTGGGGTTTTCCCTTGTTGTAGGTAATCACCAGCCATGTGGTGTAAGTCTACTGCTAGTAGAGGTGCCGGGTTTCTTCCTGTTAGAGTAGGCAGGTTGTCAGCTATTCTCCAGCTGGGACTCCCCTCCAGCAGTGGATCTGGAAGGTATTCTGTGGATAGCATAGCCTCAGTAAAATCCCCCTTACTAGGGCCCGAACTCGGTGAGGGTGAGACGCCATCTTGAGTGCGCAGCTCTGTAAAGACAGCTTTCAAGCTATAGAATTGCCTGTCAGCTTGCTCGCTAAGTTCTACAAGTAGAGAAACAAGGTGCAGGGAACAGGCTGCCATTCTAGGAATAGATTAAGGGACAAATGTAGGCACAGGAGGTTGTTTAAAACAGGATTTTAGTATTCTATCTTCAGGAGCTCCATTAATGTGCGTCTTCTCTCTTAGGCAGTTGGCTCCGCCCCCTCAGGTTTTGGATTTTTACGTGGTATACTAGAATTTTAGACATGTGCGTTTCGTTTGGTTCTGAATTGAAATTCACATGAATTTGTCAAATTCGGAGCTTTGGATAGATTTGAATTTCCGAATTACCGAAGCAACGAAACTAACGAATAAATCCAAATTAGTTCAGATTTATTCGTTACATTCGGATGGCCATTTACTAATCACAATTACACTAGTATTGTACCGTATATTAGGTTATATCACTCTGCTATGGGTTACACCTAATATGACAGTACATAATACTAGTCTAATCCACAGCACATCCCACCTAACACATACCGAACTTCCAAATTTTTCGAATCGAATTTGAACCGAATACATCCGAATGTATTCAAATATGAATGAATCCAAATAAATCCGAAAACAAATGGATTAGAATTTATCCGAATTCGAATTGATCCGAAAACAAAATTCGAAAACATCCGAATTGGTCCGAAATGAACCAAAACAAATTTTTCCGCAGCACACAAGTCTACTAGAATTCCAATGGGCTTTTATTCAACCTTTGACCTTATTAATTATTCGGCATAATTTTATATTCTAATATTGTTATTTCTCCCTCAATAATAATAATCTACAATAACTGGGCTAAAATTTTAAACTCATATATAAATATATCAGTTTATTTGTGAAGACCTATAAAAGACATGCAAAAGAACAACACAATGGTCAGTGATAATTACCATGCAATTTATGTTCTTACATTCATGAGTTTACCAGAGAAAAAGATGTGCAAACACAGACATTTTGTGTATATACCTTAGATTTCTTCAACATTATTCAACATTTCTTGATGAAACAGAGAAAAGAAAACAAAAACATTGAATGCAGTTGAGTCTGACATTTTCAAGCGGTTTGAAATTAGAGATTAGAGGCAAATTTAACCCCTCTGAAATGTTAAATTATGGATACAAATCTCAGCAATATTTATTTTACCAGCTTTTTCTGCAATTTACCCCAGAAAGATTTGGTTGCATAGTACATGATCCAGAACCCTGACCTCGCAACAGTCTACACAATATTTGCTTGACCAGTTCAGATGCTAATTTATATCTGATAACTGATAACAGCAAAGGAGATAAGACACATTTTCTCAAAAGGCTGCACAGGGTGTGTGTCCCTTGACTGCAGAACAATGCAAGATGTTTACTAACAAAATATTTATCTTGTATGTAGATGTAATAAACACATAATACATGTGCTATGCAAATTTTTTAATCAAAATTACTTAATTGTCATGGTGTCATGAAAAGCATAGCTAGATAGGTTCAGGAGTAGCAATGAATTACTTGGAGGTAGCTAGTGATTGGTCGCTACACACATGTCTCTTGTCATTGGCTCACCACATATGGTCAGCTGTGTCCCAGTAGTCACTGGTGCCTGAAACTCACTTTAACTATGTGTTTAACCCATTTGGAAGGGTTAAACACATGATTATAGGCAAACAACTGTGAATTAATAAATAGCTCTGTCATTTTACATTATTGTGATTTTTAATAACATTATAGGAGACACTGTGGCACTGTAAATAATATTGTTAGTCACTGAAGGATTACAGAACAGAGCTAAATAAATAATGTTGGCTTGTGGTCTGCTCTGCACATATTATATGCACTGTTGATCTCACAGTCTCACTTCAATTAAACTTCTGCCCTTATTTTCCATAGCATGTTATACCACTGCACACAACGCATAGAGCTATTATTTAATTGCTTTGTTCTCTTTTTATTAACCTCACTATCCCTTACTCCCAAATCAGTAGTCTGAGGCTTTCACAATAAAAGACAAGCCTGTTTCTTATACTACACAGATAAGTGTTTGTCATTTTCTTAGACAAAACCTTTGAAATTTATATTTTCTAAGTTTCTGCTGGACGTCATTTTGCCCCAAACTGCACATGCTTTAAAGAGACATTAAACACTAAATAAACGCTAGATAGAATGATGCATTCAAAGAAAAGATTAGTCGGAGAATAACATGTAGATGTACTTTTTAAAGTTTAATTATTTGTTTAAATAGTGACAAAATAAGTATAAAATTTTAGTGTCTATAAAACAATGGGAGCTGCCATGTTGTAACTTAGGTTACCTTCTCTGCTGTGGCCAATTAGAGACAGTTATAAATAGGTCACTAGCGTGTGCAGCCAATGGCTGTGTGGAATATAACAGTGTTCTACACTTCCATTTCTAACAGGAACTGAAAAGCTCACAATTTAGGAATGGAATTACAGGAAAAGGGGACAAAATAAATAATGAAAGTATATTGCAGAGATTTATATTACTATTGCAAAGTGTTTAATGTCCCTTTAAAAATATCTGTCTAATGCAGTAAAAGCAATTATTGTTCTCCATTAAATAACACTTTTCTCATGCAAGATAAAACAGATCTTTTAAAATAAAATAAATAATAGTACCTGAAGTTAATCCCTTTAATCACCTGTACCTTTAACTTACAACATACTTGTTTTCATGTGTTTTTAAAATGACATATCATTACTAAAGGTACCTAGAAAGATAGCGATTAAACGAGACAGAGAAACATGAATGAAAACAAAACGCAAATCATGAAGAACCACAATCTCTGGAGACAGCTCCACATAGATTTATTACTTCTTATAACAAGGGCGGACATATAGTGAAATGTGTCCTTAGAAAACACTGGGGGGTGATACTATCTGACCCCCTATAGCAAACATTTCTAGGGGACAGCACAGATATTGGGGCCAAATTATCAAGCTCCGAATAGCCCTTGTTCCCCTTGTTTCCGCGCAAGCATTCAGGCTCGCCGGAAATAGCAGTTATGAAGCTGCGGTCTAAAGACCGCTGCTCCATAACTTGTCCGCTGCCTCTGAGGCTGTTGTCAGCAATCCGCCCGATCCTATACGATTGCGCTGATTGACACCGATGAATCTGCAGGGGGCGGCATTGCACAAGCAGTTCTGGTGAACTGCTTGTGCAATGTTAGATGCAGACAGCGTATGCTGTCGGCATTCAGCGATGTCTGTCAGACATGATACGCTGCAGCGTGTCATGTCGGACAGACATTGATAAATCGGCCCCATAGTGTTCAAGAGAAGGAAGAATCTAAAAAATGTTCTTGGTCCTAGTAAATTGAGATCTGTACAATCATCTAGAAATATGGGAAATAATTGATTAAAGGGACAGTCTACTCCAGAAATGTTATTGTTTAAAAAGATAGATAATCCCTTTATTACCCATTCCCTAGTTTTCCATAACTAACACTGTTATAGTAATATAGTTTTTACCTCTGTGATCACCCTGTATCTAAGCCTCTGACTGTCCCTATATTTCAGTTCTTTTGACAGACTTGCATTTTAGCAAATCAGTTCTGACTCCTAGGTAACTCCACGGGAGTGAGCACAATATTATCTATATGGCACACATGAACTAGCGCTGTCTAGCTGTGAAAAACTGTCAAAATGCCCTGACATAAGAGGCTAACTTAAAGGGACATTAAACCCCCAAAAAATTATTTCATGATTCAGATAGAGAAAACTATTTTTAAAAAGTTTCCAATTTACTTCTATTATCAATTTTATTTCATTCTCATGTTAAAGTTGAGAGATACCTAGGTAGCGTGCACATGCCTGAAGCACTACACAACAGGAAATAGTGCTGCCATCTAGTGCTCCTGCTATGTAGAACATTTTTGAAAAACTGCTGCTATAAAGTGCTGCAGACACGTGCACACTCTTGAGCTTACATTTCTGCTTTTCAAATAAGGATAACAAGAAAACAAAGAAATAATGATAATAGAAGTAAATTAGAAAGTTGTGTAAAATTTGATGTTTTATCTAAATCATGAAATAATTTTTTTGGGATTTTATGTCCCTTTAAAGGGCTTTGAAATTAGCATATGAGCCTACCTAGGTTTAGCTTTCAACAAAGAATACCAAGAAAATAAAGCAGATTCGATGATAAAAAAATTGTGTAAAATGTGTAAAAATATTAAGTCTGGGTGTGCTTTTTTTAATTCAGGACACACTAAAGAATTTGAGATTTAAAATTTCTCTACATATGTCGTGTATCTGCTTACCTGTGGCTGCAGTTTGTGATACGTAGGAAGAACTAAGAGAAAAATCAGAACACGTTTAAATGAGCACGTGAATAACATTAAGGGGCCCATTTATATGTAGCATACGCTGTCAGCATTTATCATTGCACAAGCAGTTCTTGTGAACTGCTGGTGCAATGCCGCCCCCTGCAGATTCGTGGACAATCGGCCACTAGAAGGGGTTGTCAATCAGCCCGATCGTATAGGTTTGGGCGGATTGATGTCCGCAGTCCAGGGCCGGATTGGCCTACCAGGATACCAGGAGATTTCCCGGTGGGCTGCAGCAGCTGGGGCTGGAAAGCTACAATTGAAAGGGGTGATTAATGGTTGCAAATTGGGTTGTAGGGCTGCTATATAACATCAATCTGACATTTGTATTTAATACAAAGTAATATAATTTAATTCTGAAAAAATATTGGGGAAGGAGTGTCCCAGTAATCCCCTTTGAGGAAAATAGGGCATGTGCATTCTATCGACTCAACGGAAAATAGGGCTGGTCTTCATATTTTTCCAGGGCTGCTTTTTATTCCCAGTCCAGCCCTGAGTCTCATAGCAGGCGGACAAGTTATGGAGCAGCCGTCTTTAGACCGCTGCTTCATAACTGCTGTTACTGACGAGCCTGATAATTCTGTCAGAGCTTGATAATTCGACCCCTAGGAATAAATTGGATTAGCATAGTGTAACAGCACATTTTTTTTACAAACCCAGGGAGAGGACACTAGGTCTTTGAAAATTCACATATATCACATATAGTCTATGAATATGGATTGTGTTAATTAGGATATGTGTTGTTTAACCTAAAGTTTTTTTAAGCGCTCTTTGTATTAAATATTTTTTTATTATCAAGAAATTATTGTTATGTTTTTATTATCAAAAAAGTTTTTTGTTTTTTTTATTATCATGTAAGGTTTTTATTACATGTTACAGCTATATTAAAGGGCCACTAAACCTGAAATCTTTCTTTCATGATTCAGATAGAGCAGCGGTTCCCAACCTGGGGTACGTGTACCCCTGGGGGTACTTGGCAGGCCGGTTGGGGGTACGCAAAAATATTGTTGGTAATGGCGGAAGATGCGGGGAGAGGGTCGGGGGGGCACTCTCAATGGGTCATCAACTAATAAGCATCGTGGAACTGTGGAAGGAAGGAGCATTTAGCCGGAAAGTGACAAATGAAGTCCTGGCCTGGCATATAGGCAGATGGGAGCCCCTGCACCTGAAATATGTGGACTGGGTGTGGATGACTCCGGTCCACATATTAACGATCACCCTGTGTCACCAGACATCTTAGCCGCCTGCTCCACCCACCTCTGTCCCATTCACACAATTTTGACTGCAAGTGCTCAAATAGAAGCGGCACTGCAGCAGCATAGCTACGTGGACACGTGTGATAGAGCCGTTGAGATTGCAAGTCACACAGGCGAGGCAGTGCCGGTAAGTAAAGTCCTGCTTCTAGTGCTTGCTTGATTCAGATTGCTTCACTTCCAACTAAAAACGTTCATAGTGGCTGGGTGGTTAATATCGATCTGATCTCACAAATTTAAATATTTATTTTTATGATCATTACACTTTGACTCCCCCCCAGGGCCTTGTTTAGGAGCAACCAGGCAGCTGCCAGGGGCACCAGCCACACAGCAGGACTCCTGAGAATAAGATCTGAGCTTTAATCCTATTGATACACGTACAGTCGTATGCAATTCAGGTATAGCTTACCTCCCCTATAAAAAAGTGCTTCCTTTATTTTGAGGGATGGGTGGGGGTAATGAAGAGAGGGGGTACTCATAAATGAAAAGCCTAATCAAGGGGTACAGGAGAGAAAAAAGGTTGGGAACCGCTGAGATAGAGAATAGAAATTTAAACAACATTACAATTTACTTCCATTATTTATTTTGCTTCATTTTTTAAATATCCTTAGTTGAAGAAAAAGCAATGCACATGGTGAGCCAATCACATGCTGCTTCTATGTGCAGCAACCAATCATCAGCTAGTGAGCATATCTAGATATGCTTTTCATCAAAGGATATCAAGAGAATAAAACAAATTAGATAATATAAGTAAATTAGAAAGATGTTTAAAATTGCATTCTCTTTCTAAATCATAAAAGAAAAAATGTGGGTGGCATGTCCCTTTAATTTCCACTGTATAGATTCATAATTTATTTATTTTTATAGATTTGTAAATCATAAAGCTTCCTATTTATGTATATAATATGTTAATGTTACTACTTGTTATGTGAATGTTACCACTTCAATGTTACAAATGTAGGCCCATAGGAGAGGTACCTTTCACCGTATATAGTGAAAGATGCCAAGAAGCCGATTTATCAAGGCCCGAATGCTTCTAATTCCGTGTGAGCCTTCAGGCTTGCTGGAATCAGGAGTTAAGAAGCAGCGGTCATAAGACTACTGCTCCTTAACTCGTCTGCCACCTCTGAGGCGGCGGACAGCAATCATCCCAATCGGATACGATCGGGTTGATTGACACTCCCTGCTAGCGGCCAATTGGCCGCAAATGTGCAGGGGGAGTATTGCACAAGCATTTCATGAGAAATGCTTTTGCAATGATAATGCCGACAGCGTTCATGTCCACTCGCACTATGATAATTCGTCCCCCAAGGCTGCAGATAAGCAGTTTGTATTATTCCTCTTCAGAAAGTCCACACTTCAGGCAGATGAAACGCGTAGACAGTGTTTTTGGAAGCCCGTGGACCCTCAAACTTATTCATAGTGGAACTGTATTAGCGAGTTTGAAAATACAGATAACGGTCAGCCAATATGAAACTCAGATGTGTTGCTAGCTAAATATCTTGTGACGGAGTCACAAGGGAGACAGGAGGGTGATACGGAGGTTTCCTTTAGATTAAGTTTTACAGACTGATGTGATGAAAGGCTGTTTTTATATTTATCTAAGTAAGTGCAAATATTTATGTGCGCTGATTTTATGTCATAAATATTCTTGAGTTGGAGTTGTGCTAAATTTATTTTCTTTCATGTAATTAGCAAGAGTCCATGAGCTAGTGACGTATGGGATATACATTCCTACCAGGAGGGGCAAAGTTTCCCAAACCTTAAAATGCCTATAAATACACCCCTCACCACACCCACAATTCAGTTTTACAAACTTTGCCTCCGATGGAGGTGGTGAAGTAAGTTTGTGCTAGATTCTACGTTGATATGCGCTCCGCAGCAAGTTGGAGCCCGGTTTTCCTCTCAGCGTGCAGTGAATGTCAGAGGGATGTGAGGAGAGTATTGCCTATTTGAATGCAGTGATCTCCTTCTACGGGGTCTATTTTATAGGTTCTCTGTTATCGGTCGTAGAGATTCATCTCTTACCTCCCTTTTCAGATCGACGATATACTCTTATATATACCATTACCTCTGCTGATTCTCGTTTCAGTACTGGTTTGGCTTTCTACAAACATGTAGATGAGTGTCCTGGGGTAAGTAAATCTTATTTTCTGTGACACTCTAAGCTATGGTTGGGCACTTTGTTTATAAAGTTCTAAATATATGTATTCAAACATTTATTTGCCTTGACTCAGAATGTTCAACTTTCCTTATTTTTCAGACAGTCAGTTTCATATTTGGGATAATGCATTTGAATTAATGCGCAACAAGTAACAGATCATAATTTTATAGCATTATTTTTATTCTATAACATGCTAATAATTTTATTGGTGATACCATCTTTTGATATCATTTGAGTTGATGTCAGGTATATGTCTCTAGCTATTTTAGCTAGAAAAGCTTTATGGATTTAACTTGGAATGCTGATATGTCTTCTAAGTTAACTTTGTTTTTCCCTTTCTTTCCAGGGTAATAATCATTTTTTCGTTCTTTTTCTCATAATAAGGAACAAAAGCCTGATCCTTCATCCTCAGGAGCGGTATCAGTTTGGAAACTATTTTCAGTTTGGAATATATCCAAGCCTTATCGAAACCTATAGTCAGCTCCTAAGTACCCATGAAGGTGCGGCCCTTTTTTCCAGTTCAGCTGGTATGGGGCAGATTACGTTTTCTTCAAAGGAGTTTGGATCAATTCCGTTCTCAATCTCTGGTTTCAGAACATTGTTTCAGAAAGGTACAGAATTGGCTTCAGTTAAGGCCTCCTGCTAAGAGATTTTTTTTTCTTTCCCGTGTCCCAGTTAACACAGCAAGGCTCAACATTTCTGAAATGTGTTTCAGATCTAGAGTTGGCTGGAGTAATTATGCCAGTTCCATTTCTGGAACAGGGGCTAGGGTTTTATTTTATCTCTGAATAGGGGGCGATAGTAAGCGCTGAATAGCTTAAAAGGCTGGAAACTAAATTCTGGCGAATAATTTATTCCATACACATTCAAATTAAAATCACAGATAAAATGTTAAAACACAATGTTCATATATAAATACAGTAAAATTCTGTTCATGGATCCATGAAATATTCCAGGAGTTTTGTACCTGGCTACTTTAATTATACAAAACCTTGAATGTAGCTATCTTCAAAGTTCTTATGTGTGTTTAGGATTGATTAATAAGTCGGTTACCTGACTTTGGCGTTCTAGATATGGTTCTATTGTCAGTGGATGAAAAAAATGTGTGGACTGTGGTTCAGATCAGACCAATGTGATGTGTAACAAACAATAAACAATATATCAACTTTCAAATAAACATTAAAATCTCAGCACATGATGGTGTAAAAACATTCGTTCAAACTTCAATATAAAATTAAAAAAAATAATGCAATAATCAAAGGCGTGTGAGATCCGTTACCGGACCAAGTGGAGGAGGGGCTGTGAAAGAATGTGACGTTGATGCAAAAAGTAGGTGTTTAACCCCAGAGAAATGTGAATCCACACTAGCGCTAGTGAAAAAAAAAAAAAAAAAAAAAAAATTCAAAAAGAAAAAAATATATAAAAAATATATATAAAAATAAAGAAATATAGAAAAATATATATATAGTTCAATGTAGATCAATCTTGAACAGATGAAAAAATGTGAGACAGATGAAAATAATGTGAATCTTCAAAAATAAATGAATAATCCCCTTGAAAAATAAAACAAAATTATCCGCAATCCAAAAGTGTAAAATTACGTAAAACAAATATAAATTTTGATGGGCAAAAGTCTAAATTGGCAGAGATTCTATATAGGGGCTCCTAAACACAGAGCCGCTTCAGCACCCTAGGTGCCAGATCCGGAGGTCGTAGTTACCAACTGGTAAGTGATATTGTTAGTGTCTATGATGGAAGTCCATATAGTATATATAGAAATGTTGTTCATAAAGTCAATATCACAAAAATGTAAAAATATAAAATGATGAAAAGCCTGAAAGAGAAAAAAAGAAACAATAGTGCAACACTGTATATAAGGGACAATAGTGGTATAAGAATCAAGCTCACCAGTATGTCTGGACAGACATACTGGTGAGCTTGATTCTTATACCACTATTGTCCCTTATATACAGTCTCTGTGATTAATACTATGTTACAGGCTCGTAAATCTGTATCTAGAGAGATATATTATAGAGTCTGGAAGTCTTATATTTTTTTGGTGTCTTTCTCATCATTTTTCTTGGCATTCTTTTAGAATACCGAGAATTTTACAGTTTCTTCAGGATGGTTTAGATAAGGGTTTGTCTGCAAGTTCCTTGAAAGGACAAATCTCTGCTCTTTCTGTTCTTTTTCACAGAAACTGTGGTTCAGATCTTGGGTAATCATTATCCCATACGTCACTAGCTCATGGACTCTTGCTAATTACATGAAAGAAAACATAATTTATGTAAGAACTTACCTGATAAATTCATTTCTTTCATATTAGCAAGAGTCCATGAGGCCCACCCTTTTTGTGGTGGTTATGATTTTTTTGTATAAAGCACAATTATTCCAATTCCATATTTTATATGCTTTCGCACTTTTTTATCACCCCACTTCTTGGCTATTCGTTAAACTGAATTGTGGGTGTGGTGAGGGGTGTATTTATAGGCATTTTAAGGTTTGGGAAACTTTGCCCCTCCTGGTAGGAATGTATATCCCATACGTCACTAGCTCATGGACTCTTGCTAATATGAAAGAAATGAATTTATCAGGTAAGTTCTTACATAAATAATGTTTTTTAAGATTTTTATAATTAAGATAGAGAATGCAATTTAAAACAAATGTCCAATTTGCCGCAAATTTGCTTCATTCTCTTTGTATTCTTTATTGAAGGAGTAGCATTGCGAGTTCACTACTGGTAACTAGAAAACATCTGGGGGTCGATCCGATATAAAGCGTCGCCCGCAAAAGCCGGCGACGCCAATATTTGCGCGGATTTGGTATCACATATACGGCGTAACCTAGAAGTTACGCGCGTATATTTCTGCCGTCGCCCGCAGTTTTTTGGGCCATAGGCAGGTATACCAAACCCGCGCAGTTTGGTATCCAATATGCAGCGTAAGGACTTACGTGGCGAAAATGGAGAAAACTTACTCCATTTTCACCTCGCCACAAAAAGCAGCCGTAAGAAGCCTTACGCTGACTATTGGAGCCCCGTAACTCCCTAAACTAACTAGAAAATAAACCTAACACCTAACGCATGCGCAATGTCTATCTCCCTGTCAACCGCGATCTGCTAAAATAAACCTAACACCTAACGCATGCGCAATGTCTATCTACCTGTCAACCGCGATCCCCCCCCCCCCCCGAAATCCCTAATAAAGTTATTACCCCCTAAACCGCTGCTCCCGGACCCCGCCGCCATCTACATAAACTAACCCCCTACTGTGAGCCTCTAAAACCGCCGCCATCTACCTTATCTATCCCCTAATCTGACCCCTTACACCGCCGCCACCTATATAAAAATGATTAACCCCTAATGTAAGCCCCTTACACCGCCGCCATCTCTATTAAAATGATTAACCCCTAATTTAATCTACCTACCCCGCCGCCAGCTATATTATCTATATTAACCCTAAGTATATTATAGTTAATATAGGTATTACATTATATATATTAACTATATTAACCCTAATTATATTAGGGTTAATATAGTTAATATAGTTACTATAGTATTTATATTAACTAAATTAACTCTATCTAACCCTAACTAAATTTATATTAAATTAATCTAATTCATTTATAAACTAAAATGTTCCTATTTAAATCTAAATACTTACCTATAAAATAAACCCTAAGATAGCTACAATATAATTAATAATTACATTGTAGCTATGTTAGGGTTAATATTTATTTTACAGGTAAATTGTTAATTATTTTAACTAGGTATAATAGATATTAAATAGTTATTAACTATTTAATATCTACCTAGTTAAAATAATTACCCAATTACCTGTAAAATAAATCCTAACCTAAGTTACAAATACACCTACACTATCAATAAATTTAATAAACTACTAACATCTATCTAAAAATACAATTAAATTAACTAAACTAAATTACAAAAACAAACAAACACTAAATTACAAAAAATAAAAAAAAGATTACAAGATATTTAAGCTAATTACACCTATTCTAAGCCCCCTAATAAAATAATAAACCCCCAAAATAAAAAAAATTCCCTGCCCTATTCTAAATTCAACAAATTTCAAAGCTCTTTACCTTACCAGCCCTTAAAAGGGCCTTTTGTGGGGCATGCCCCAAAGAATTCAGCTCTTTGGCATACAAGAAATACAATACCCCCCCCCCATTACAACCCACCACCCACATACCCCTATTCTAAACCCACCCAAACCCCCCTTAAAAAAGCCTAACACTACCCCCCTGAAGATCTCCCTACCTTGTCTTCACCACACAGGGCCGAACTCCTGATCCGATCCGGGCGATGTCTTCCTCCAAGCGGCAAAGAAGAATTCTTCCTCCGGCGATGTCTTCCTCCAAGCGGCAAAGAAGAATTCTTCCTCCGGCGATGTCTTCCTCCAAGGGGCAAAGAAGAATTCTTCCTCCGGCGACGTCTTCCTCCAAGCGGCAGCAAAGTCTTCATTCTTCCGGCGGCATCTTCAATCTTCTTTCTTCGCTCCGCCGCCGCGGAGCATCCATCCCGGCCGACTGCTGAACTTGGAATGATGTACCTTTAAATGACGTCATCCAAGATGGCGTCCGCCGAATTCCGATTGGCTGATAGGATTCTATCAGCCAATCGGAATTAAGTTAAAAAATTCTGATTGGCTGATTGAATCAGCCAATCAGATTCAAGTTCAATCCGATTGGCTGATCCAATCAGCCAATCAGATTGAGCTCGCATTCTATTGGCTGATCGGAACAGCCAATAGAATGCGAGCTCAATCTGATTGGCTGATTGGATCAGCCAATCGAATTGAACTTGAATCTGATTGGCTGATTCAATCAGCCAATCAGAATTTTTTAACTTAATTCCGATTGGCTGATAGAATCCTATCAGCCAATCGGAATTCGGCGGACGCCATCTTGGATGACGTCATTTAAAGGTACATCATTCCAAGTTCAGCAGTCGGCCGGGATGGATGCTCCGCGGTGGCGGAGCGAAGAAAGAAGATTGAAGATGCCGCCGGAAGAATGAAGACTTTGCTGCCGCTTGGAGGAAGACGTCGCCGGAGGAAGAATTCTTCTTTGCCGCTTGGAGGAAGACATCGCCGGAGGAAGAATTCTTCTTTGCCGCTTGGAGGAAGACATCGCCCGGATCGGATCAGGAGTTCGGCCCGGTGTGGTGAAGACAAGGTAGGGAGATCTTCAGGGGGGTAGTGTTAGGCTTTTTTAAGGGGGGTTTGGGTGGGTTTAGAATAGGGGTATGTGGGTGGTGGGTTGTAATGGGGGGGGGGGGGTATTGTATTTCTTGTATGCAAAAGAGCTGAATTCTTTGGGGCATGCCCCACAAAAGGCCCTTTTAAGGGCTGGTAAGGTAAAGAGCTTTGAAATTTGTTGAATTTAGAATAGGGCAGGGAATTTTTTTTATTTTGGGGGTTTATTATTTTATTAGGGGGCTTAGAATAGGTGTAATTAGCTTAAATATCTTGTAATCTTTTTTTTATTTTTTGTAATTTAGTGTTTGTTTTTTTTTTGTAATTTAGTTTAGTTAATTTAATTGTATTTTTAGATAGATGTTAGTAGTTTATTAAATTTATTGATAGTGTAGGTGTATTTGTAACTTAGGTTAGGATTTATTTTACAGGTTAGGGTTAGATAGAGTTAATATAGTTAATATAAATACTATAGTAACTATATTAACTATATTAACCCTAATATAATTAGGGTTAATATAGTTAATATATATAATGTAATAACTATATTAACTATAATATACTTAGGGTTAATATAGATAATATAGCTGGCGGCGGGGTAGGTAGATTAAATTAGGGGTTAATCATTTTAATAGAGATGGCGGCGGTGTAAGGGGCTTACATTAGGGGTTAATAATTTTAATATAGATGGCGGCGGTGTTAGGGGCTCACTTTAGGGGGTTATAGATATAATATAGCTGGCGGCGGGGTACGGGAGCGGCGGTTTAGGGGTTAATAACTTTATTAGGTTGCGGCGGGGTACGGGAGCGGCGGTTTAGGGGTTAATAGCATTTTTATTGTTAGGCTAGTGAGGGGGGATAGCGGATAGAGGGTTAGACAGTGCGGGCTATGTTAGGGAGGCGTGTTAGACAGTGCGGGCTATGTTAGGGAGGCGTGTTAGACAGTGCGGGCTATGTTAGGGAGGCGTGTTAGACAGTGCGGGTGTTTTAGACTTTAGTCAGGTTTTATAGGCGCCGGCAGATTCTAACGTGGCGCAAGTCACTGGCGACGCCAGAAATTTGTACTTACGCAGATTTCTGGACATCGCTGGTTTGTCAGACTTACGGCACGTTAGCATCTGACGGCGACCTATATGGGATGGCTCGAGTTGCGAGCTGAAACTGCGGGCGACGCCGGTTCCCTCGCTTGCGCCGCAAACTGCGATCGATATCGGATCGCGCCCCTGGTGAGCCAATTATAATAGGCATATATGTGCAGCCACCAATCAGCAGCCAGCTCCCAATAGTGCTTTGCCTACCTAAGTATGTTTTTAAACAAATGATTCCAAGTAAATGATAAATAAATTAGGCAGTAAAAGTAAATTGAGAAATTGTGCAAAATTATATACTCTCTCTGGATCATGAAAGAATAATTTGGGGTTTAATGTCACTTTAATATTGCAAAAGCAATTTCTTGTGCAGCCTCACTCCAAGCAAAAGTGCCAAAGTGCAGCGCTTGTCAATCATTCCAGACAGACCAGTCCTCAATGTTTGAAGCCCGTCACCTTTGTGCTGCTGCAGAGGTTATGAAGCAGAATTCTTACACATCTGCAGCTTTATAATCATTAATGGAGCCTTATGTGTTTAACTCTTGCTAAATGATTGTATGGGATACAAGACGTATAAATTGGATTGCACATAAAAGCATTACAGGTTTAAATAGAAGCATTTTCCCAGATCACATAATGGGACCATACCCTTCTAAAGGTTAGATTACAAGCACGGGACGTGATAAGCAATATCCCAACCACGCTAACTAGCACGCATATTACAAGTAGAAAGTAAATGGGTGCGCTCGAGTGCAGACAAAAGACCTAGCGTAAAGTACACAGGTTTAAAAAAAGTTGCACCAAACAGAACATAAATACAATAAAATAAAGTATTTCACTTATATATACACTTCCTGATAAAAAATATTTAATATTAACATTATATGGTATATGACAAGGTATTTGACTGGGGAGGGGCTATAATGTATATGTATATATGGTTGAGCTGGGTAAGATGTTATCGCCTCTGCCAAACCACTTCCGGACTCGTTATTTAGGGCAACACCGCTTGTAATTCCATGTGCCGAAACTTGCTGCTCGTGTTTGAATGACTGTGTCGATGCGTGTTTCGCCCCACAATGCTGTGCGGTAGGGGCCTCGTCAGGACTGTGAATCACTTACGGCTCTTGATTTTTGTTAGTTACTTCTCGTTAGGGGAGTGGCTGGAGTATGCACTTGCTTTCGAATCAAACAAGCCTCTTTTGTTTTTCAATTAACTAAGCCTCTTAGGTTATGTAGCTTTTATCATTAGATACAATGTTACCATTAGAAAGAAGAGCAACAAGTGATATATAAAAAGCAACAAATCAATTGCAGTGTCAAAAACCGTTACGTGCTGAATTTCAACTAAACATCTACAATCAACATGTAAGTAATAGCTATAACAGCTATTCATACGTCGGTGATTCAAAGTCTAGAATAAACTTTTTAATTTATATACAAAGCGCTGGCATTTTCCTACCCTATGAAATACTAAAGAACACTTAGAACATTTTTGAAAAATTAGTTTTATGATATGCTCATTAAATTACAAGTGGTTCTTTCTCACAGTTTCGAAAACTAGAATAAATAGTGACTATCCCATAAATAAGTTATTTTTGTTTTATATTTCTATCTTAACTGGACCATTAGCAGGAATATAGGCTTTAACCCAGGAAAGACCCAAACTCAATTCTTTCATTTAAACCAAAGGGGGATACTGTTTTTAGCACATATGTCCATCTTGCTTCTTTATTTAAAAGACATTTATTATTGTCCCCTCCTCTTCCATTTGTAATACCTCTATCAATTCCCACAAATTTTAAAGAGACAGTACTACTATTATGAACATCCCTAACATGTTGGGCCACACTCGTGTCTCTTTCATAGAGGATGTTATCTCTATGCTCCTGTACCCTGTCCTTGAACATTTGCTTCGTTTTTGCCACATGTGACAGGAGCATTGTAAAAGATAGACAACCCCGACAGAATTGCAGTTAGAGAAGCATCTAATATCAAACTGTTTTCCAGTATTTGCTGAGAAGGATTTACATTTTAGCATATATGGACAATACACACAATGTCCACAAGGGAAATTACCCTTGACCTGTTGGTATTTATTTAACCAATTGCTTTCAGGTTCAGACCTTACAAATCTACTTTTAACTAACTTATCTTTTAAGTTAGGAGACTTTTTAGCGGTCAGAAAGGGGTTTTCTTCCTACTTTTTCAGCAATTTTCTCATCTAAAGTTAACAGGTACCAGTTCTGGGATAGAATATATTTTATATTTTGCCACTGACAGTTAAAAGTGGTAATAAATCTTACATCATTGTCAGTTGTTTTATTGGCTTTTTTTGAATATAATAAATCACTTCGATTAAGTTTTCTTACCTTATTCATAGTTCGTTTTAATTAAATTCCGAGAATAGCCTCTTTCAATAAATCGTTTACACATTATCTCTGCATGGTGTTCAAACTTTATTTTTGAGGAACAATTCCTCTTTAATCTTAATAATTGGCCATAGGGAATACCTTTTTTCAGAGGTTCAGGATGACTACTCGATGCTTCCAACAGGCTATTTGTAGCAGTATTTTTGCGATAGTTCTCAGTAGATACACAATTACCTTCCTTTTTAATACAAATATCCAGAAAAGGCAACTCTTTATCACTAAATGCATAAGTCAATAAAATATTGCAATAGTTTTTATTCAGATTGGTAACATTGTATCTAATGATAAAAGCTACATAACCTAAGAGCATTAGTTAATTGAAAAACAGAGGTGTGACAAAAGAGGCTTGTTTGATTGGAAAGCAAGTGTATACTCCTGCCACTCCCCTAACGAGAAGTAACTAACAAAAATCAAGAGCCGTAAGTGATTAACAGTCCTGAAGAGGCCTCTACCGCACAGCATTGTGGGGCGAAATGCACGTTGACACAGTCATTTAAACACGAGCAGCAAGTACTTGGAATTACAAGCGGTGTTGCCCTAAATATCGAGTCCGGAAGTGGTTTGGCAGAGGCGATAACATCTGACCCAGCTCAACCAGTGTCCCACGGAATAAGGAGACGTGACAGAGTGTGATAGGTGAGATTGGATGCCGGAGGTAATAGTTCCGGTCCGCTTTTCTTATGCCCTATGAGATGCCGTAATACCTGGACAGTGCTGCTTATGTTATAACAACTAGCAAAGGTTGTATTTTTTCTTGCATACTATTTCCTACAACGTATGGATGTGGAAGTCTAATAAAGTTTTCAATTCACTGTGGAATATAAATAAAGCTGACATTGGAGGACGCTTTCACCTCGGTTGTCAGCTGATTACAGGTTACTTAAGAATCAGGCTGCTGTGATCACTACGGCTAAACTCTTTCAAGTGTGTACTTGTTGGGGGAGGCAGTTTATTCACTAAGGACTGCTTTTTCTGTCTCAAGGACTGTTCCAGTCTATAGTAGGCTCGTTATATTCGGTCTACATGTTCTATTGTGGATTGCATCCCTCTCGATATGCATAATATGGTCTTATTTGCCGGTTGATTCACAGTGTTTTTACTATCAGTTTGATTCCAATGTTATTACACCCACTGCAGTGGTATTTGTTTATGATGCAATAATATGAACAATTTAACCCTTGCTAGCTGTTGGTATTTGTAATAAATCAATTGCATTTGATTTGACCGGTATGTGCCTGTGTTTCTTTGAGTTTGACAAAATACCTCAGCCTTATATCTACATATTAGATTAAGGAATAGTGAATTTTGAGTGCTGAAACCCCCTACTTTATTCACAGTAACTCATATAGCTCTACTGTGTAAAGTTTCTTCTCTTTAAAATGTTTTGAATTTATATATATATATATATATATATATATATATATATATACTGTATATATATATAAATGTATGTGTAAATAAATAAATAAATATATATATATATATATATATATATATATATATATATATATATATATATATATATATATAAAAATAAACACACACATAGGCCCGGTCGTTGGACCTCGCTAAAATTAGGGTGAAACTATTTTAATTATTTTAAACATAAATTTCTCTAGTCACAATCACTCTAAATAGCAGCCACCTAAGCACTTGTCCTGACACATAAGTTGCACTATCAGAGAGAAAAATCACACAAAGACATCCACAGGCAGTCAGAACCCACATGCACAGACAAAGCACCCCAGACAGCCACAATCACACAAACACAGGCATCCTTAGGAGGAGTTAAGGCTGTGATACACTGCAAGCGGAGTGGCGCGCAGCGTGTAGATGTGGATTTGCACGCTCAGTGTGTCCTGCCTTTTCATCTCTGAGCACTCTGCTGTGTCAGGTTGCATAGCTGAGCACTCACAGATGAAATATTTGATCTTCAGAAGCGATGTGACGCGGTGCGAAGCAGCTGCTTCGCTTGCAACGTGTCACAGCCTTAACTTCTCTGGCTCACAGACACAGCAATGCAATGAGAGGCAGAGCTGGCCCTACATTATGCCCAAATAATAAGGCTGGTGATTGGGTGGGAGTCAGGGCTAGGGCAACGAGACCCGGCCAACAAATGGTCCCAGCCCACCGGGCAAATGCCTGTATGCCCTATGGCCGGTACGGGTCTGTATACAATATATATCTACTTATTTCTATATCTATAAATATATTGATACAGATATATAGCTTTAGATGCTGTACATATTTTACAAAAAAATATACAGATATATATATAGAAATATATTTAAAAATAAAATGAACATTTTCTTTTAAGTGAAGAACATAGATATTTGGGTTATTCCTACCGCACTTTAGGCTTTAGTGCAGTTGTTTTTTTTTAGTGCATTTTACCGTTGGTGTTTGAGCAGAGTGTATGGAGCTTCTAGTGGTTATTAATTTATCTGCTACAAAATCTCTGCAAATTCTTTCTTTTTGAATGTTGGCAACTATAAATATATGACTTATGTCCTAAACCCATATTAGCGACAAGAAACTCAACATCTCTGTTTCATGATTCAGAAATAAAAAAATCCAAGTTATTTCAGATTTACTACATCCTCTTGGCATCTGCTGTTGAAGACCATACCTAGGTAGTTGGCACACTATGTGGCAGCAGTGTTACAACATTGTTTTACATTTGTTACACACTTTTAAGCACTATATTTCAAGTAAAATGCCATATAGAGCGCCAAACATATGAAGTTCCTAAGTATGCAAACGATGCCAAAGTAGTTCTTTTAAATATGTGCAAGAACCAACAATGCATTATAACCATCAAACTCAATGAGCTACATACAGTTGGATTTAATAGTATTTCACCAAAAATTGCAAGGCTAATACACCATGAAATAACACGAAAAAAAGCCAGAGTTGTTTTTATTGTTGGGGCTTTTTCTATTAATTGTTATGTTAGTGCACAGGTCTGTGCTGGAGGTCTCTGTAGGCCTAAACATTTCACAGCTATAGAAGTGCCAGCTGCTATGATGTCAAATTGCAATTAGCTGTGCTTTCCAAATTCATATTACTCTGATTTCCTCAATTAGGAGATCGTGCTTACCAAAACGAGAAATTTGTTTCATCTGAACACGCTAAACAAACTCACGTCAGGTCTTCCCTCTTGTGTACAAAGTCAGCTCTTATCACTTAGAAGCAGCCATTGATTTGACAAGCGAGAAGAATAACCACTTTTTTAATTCTTTTTTTTTCTTCTTCTCACTTGCCAGCTGTGATAATCTTTTTGGAAAGGATTATTCACCAGAGTTTCAGACTATTTTTAGAGTAAAAATGTATATATAAACACAAACTATGATCTTTTTTCTATCTAAAAAGTTATTTATTATTCATACTCAACATGTTTGCTGCTACTAATTCATTTTCCTAAGCAGATGATGAAGTTTCATGTTTATGTTTCTAAGAATATTATGAGCCAGATTACAAGAAGAGTGCTAAATAATGCTCCTGCTCGAGCGTTAACTGCGCTAGAAGTACGTTTTTTGTGAGTGTTGGGTTGCGCTCATATTAGTAGTTGAAAGTTAACTGTTTTTGCTTGTGCACTAACCCGACGAGCGCAAAAAGCCGAAGTTAGAATATCGCTTGCGCGTTCACGTATTCCCCCATAGAAGTCAATAGAGAATAAAAAGTGGAAAAAAACACCCAACTGGCACGCAAATCTGATTGCGAATTCTCATGTGCGTTAACCTGACATGAAAATAGGAATATTTCACATTCCAATGTTCTTCACAGAACAGAATATGTTCTATTTATTCATAAATACATATATATATATATATGTATATATACAGTATATATATATACATATATATATATCTGATGGTATTCTGGTACAATATATATGTATTTATACCAGTATATACACATGATTATATATATATATATATTTATATATCTATTTATATGTACATAGAACATTTTCCCCTTTGTGCAGAACATTGGAATGTGAAATATTCATAGTAAATACACAGTATAAGACTTTATTACATATGAATATTGCATAAATCTGTTTTTACATATTTTTATCTGCTTGACAGCAAAGGGCTCCAAAGCACTTCTGTATATGTTTATATATGTGTACATATGTAATTCTGTCTTTATATGTGTATATATGTCTGTAAATACATATATACACACATATATACATAAATACATATATACACACATATATACATAAATACATATATACACACATATATACATAAATACATATATACACATATAAATACATAAATACATATATACACATATAAATACATAAATACATATATACACACATATATACATAAATACATATATACACACATATATACATAAATACATATATACACACATATATACATAAATACATATATACACACATATATACATAAATACATATATACACACATATATACATAAATACATATATACACATATAAATACATAAATACATATATACACATATAAATACATAAATACATATATACACACATATATACATAAATACATATATACACACATATATACATAAATACATATATACACACATATATACATAAATACATATATACACACATATATACATAAATACAAATGTACACATATATAATAAAATATATATACATAGTTACATATACATCTTTAGACATGTGTATGTATGTATCTCAATGTTAAAGACCTTTGACTGACTTTTCTAACACCTGATACCTCATATCTTTGATCCTTTATAACTTTTGTGTGCAATATTTTCTGAAAATAATTTTTATTAGATGGTGTTATTATTAATGTAATTGCATTTTGTAATGTATTTTTTATGTGTTTTGTGACACTTTTTTTTAACCAGAGCTCTGAGGACGCGGTAATCATTCTAGCGTAAATCACGATTCTGCTCAAGCAATCGCGTTTACTTTCAACTCGTAATAGTAGCGGTAAGCCTGATGCATACAAACACCCACGATAAACCCCTTATTTCTCGCGTGCAAACACTTGCACTCCACTGGTCCTATATTGGCAAACTTAAAGGGGCAAATGTTTCAATTTGTTAGCATGTCATTTTGGCATTACTGTCCCTAGCTATCAACGATCAGTCTATTGATCAGTCTATTGTCTGGTAATTATCTGCATGTCAATTAGCCATTTTCAATGTCAATGCACTCACAATCAGTCATTTTTATTGGTTCTAATTCTGAGCTCTGTCCACTGTCCCTCTCAGACAGCAAGACCCTATTTGCAGAATTTTTCTTAGCCTCACCCACATACTACCCAGGCACTCCTATAAACCGCCTAGGCAAGCCCACAGATAGCCCATACACACCCAGAATCCAATCCACTATCCAACAGCCACCCTGCCCCTCCCAACAGGACTCCACACAACCACCTGAGTTCCTCTTAACCTCCTGAGTCCCTATTATTTAGTCACAAATGGTTGGATGTGGTTTTCTTTGGGAATGGTTGTATGGAGTCCAGGCTCAGACAGCAGGTTACAGAGTCTGAAAATTTCAAGAACAAGGTCAAGTGACCAAAAGACAGAGCTGAGCAAATCTGGAAAAAAAAAAACCAAGAACAATCCTGAGGAGGAGTGCTCTGGGGGTGGTGTAATGAGATCTTTGGGAGCATTTTTGGTGGATCTTGGCATTACAGGGCTGAGGTTGCCAGCTGTCCTTTACAAATCAACTGCATAACTAAGGTGTGATTTGGAGGAAGCCGTAAGCGGGTTCATGATCAGACCTCCAATTGTATTGTATTGCCTGTCAGTTATATCAGATCTTGACTGGCTCACTGGCCATAAAGGCAAGGTATTGCAGCTCCTGTGTATCTATACTGCAGGGGATAAACACTGATGTGTGCTAGATGTGTGTAAAATATAGCTATACTGTACAATTTTACATTTTACAGGTCTGTATAAGTACACATTTCAACTGTAAATCTAACACATACTGTTATTGCTAAAGCAAAGATCTCATTGCAGTTCAATATATCACAAAAATAAAAATCTCAGGAATCCAAAAGCTTTGTTCAACTTCTGCATATTTGTTCTATGCAAATAAAGTAGTGGAACAAAATCAACAGATAATCTTTTAGGAAATCACCCTTAAGACCTTTTTCTGTAAAGCTAGAGATTGTTGCTTGGCAACACTTTGTATGGTTGTTTTATCAGAACGGATCCTCGGCCACACATAAACCCGCTGCCCATCACACAATTACGCAGAGTCAGTCTCACTACATAATAACTCTAGCACTTGATTTAAAATCATGTAAAACGTGTGGTTTTTGTATCATGTTTGGAGGGAAGTGTCTATTTTAAACCTTACATTTATCTTCATGCTAATTAGTCACCTGATAAACTGTAAATATACCTTTTCTTTAATGCACAACCACATTGCTTTCTTGTAATTTAACAAATATTTTTACCAGACAAGCAGGAATGGGTAGTGGGATTAAGGACATTATACTGTAATAAGAAACTATTTTTATTGCACTATTAAGTGCTTATACCTATGTGTTTAACTCCCACAAATGGGGTTAAATTCAGCTGGAGAGTGGCAATACAATATTGGTCTGGAGCTGGATATGGACACTGAATCAACCAGGGGTAGCATATATGTGCAGCCACCAATTGTCATATTCAGCTCAGGGTGCAGATCCAGAGTTGACCTCAGCGGGAGTTAAACAGATAGGTAAAGACAAGCACGGCTGCTACTAGAAATTTTGGGGCCCCTTACTTAACCATTGATCAGCCCCCCCCCCCTTTGACATGTGCAATTTTGACTAAGTGTAGTTAATTCTTGGAAATGTTTTAAAGGTAGTAACACACAAACACAGGAACACACAGACACACGTAAGTATTCACATATAGACACTCTAGCAGACACACAAAGAAACACACAAACAATCTCGGACACAGACACCCACACAGACACTCAGCACTTATTTACATTGACCTGACAAGTAATGAGGTAGACTACAGTTTTGTCAAAAAAGGAGATTTAGAAAACAAAATATGGAATCCTGATTATCTTTTTGTAAAGGAAGATGCCAACTAAATGATGACAACAGCATGCAGTGGCTGAAAGGAAGGGCCCTGAACTGCCTAAACAATAATTTAAAGGTTAAGTTGTGGATTGGTGACTTCCAGAAAAGGTCTCATTAGTCTCAAAGTCTGTAGAAAGATGTGAATAATCAGTAGTAAGATCAAAATGTCCTAAAAAGGAACAGATAATGGACACACAGAAACTCAAACACAAACTTGCACATACACCCAAGGAAACACCCACAGAGACAGCCTCAGAAAACACACAAAGACATACACACTCACAGACACCCACATTAAACACACAAAGACATACACACACTCACAGACACCCACATAAAACACACAAAGACATACATACACCCCCACCCCCACAGTGACATCTACAGAAAATGCACAAAGACAGACACACAAACCTTCACAGAGAGATCCACAGAAAAAAAATACATGCACACTTATAGAGACACCAACAAAAGCACAAAGACATAAACACAGACACCCACAGAAACACTCACAGGAGGCAAAATGTATGCACATTGCCATCCCCTAAATCAACAGTGTGTGACATGCATGATAAAAAAAATAGCAAAAATTAAGTGATCACTTTTTAAAGAATCATATTTGTAAATGTGCAAACAAAAATACTTCTGTGAATTCAAAATTGTACATTATTGATCTGTCAGAATTGGTAGATGAAGAAAGTTGACATATGTTTGGGGGTTCCCCCCCATTTTCCCCAACCAAGAGCACTACTTCAAATCTGGTGTACAAATTTTCCCATCTGTCAGCTGTTCTTTTGTATTTTGAAAATGCTGTACTCTAGATGGTCTTGGTAGAACCATAAGCTGTAGCACTAGGTGTCATACCATTAAATCTGGTTAAATGCAGGATTTAGGCTTGTTTGTATGTATTTGAAAATTAAGTCAGCTGTAGAGTAAACTGAACAATGTTAAGTTAACCTGTCTCATTTCAAACACTGAGCAATCTTAGCCTGGGAGTATAACATTTTATGCAGATGTAAAAATCTTAGATAAAATGCCTCCTGGCATCTGGAAAGTCCTTGCACAAAGGGGCAGTAAACTGGACTAATTAAAAAAAAAAAAATAATAAAAAAATATATATATATATATATATATATATATAAAAAATAATATCTGCCAAACGGGCACCTACCATTTGTGTATTGAGGAGGAAACATTTATGCATGGTTTTAAATATAGAATTTCTACAGCATTGTCAAATAATCATAATTACACTGCTGTATATTGCTAAAAAAATGTTTTTAAGGACCCCTGGCACCACCACACAACTACCACACTGAAGTAACAATCTGAAATTGCACAAATAAATAAAAAACATTTACTAAGTAAGTCCTACCTACTCTGCAAATGAAAGTGATCTGCTGCCTGATTCTGGCACACACTGTACAAACTGAAGTGCCAAGTCTGTCTCACACTGTGCATAGTGGTTTAGTGCACACTCAGAAATCCTGTGAAATGCTAATGCTTTACTCCTTGTAATGACATTTCCCACGCTCAATAGCACTCTGCTGTAGCGCCCTCTGGTGACTGCCAAAATGTAATTTTTTTTTTAAATAATAGTTGTGCTTGCCTCACCCTGACAGGAGTTACCCTATTTACCCCTGATGGCGGCCCCGAAGACAAGCAATATTACTTGGAACCTGAAAGAGATAACAAAACAGAATCTAATAGCATAAAAAAAATCATAAGAAATATAAAAAATCAAGTAGATACAAATTAACCAAAGTCCTTGAGCAAGGAAAGAAAATAAATAATATATATGACATAAGATCTTCAACTAGGGGAGAAGAATCCTTGGGCTGCACTCTTCAATGGTCCTGGTGGCTCCATGTGACTGTAAGGAAAAGAAAAGCAGGAAGAGCCTCATAGAGTTATAACGCCTATACAGAAAGTGCACGTGATAATGAGCACTACTAGTTGTGCTCGTGAAATAGGCTGGAATCTCTAGACTCTTTCAGCAACACATTGTTCTCGGCCTGGGTCTTAAGCACGCTCATTTCTGATGCAGGCCGTGATGACACAACCAGTGGGATACCGTGAGTTTTCCCGGTGGGCTGCCAGCAAAGCATCCGGTGGGTAGAAGTAAATAGGGAGTCCCCAGGGAGGTCACGGAATGAGCCTTGTGTGCACACATAGCACATATATTCAAGATCACTCTGCTCCCGCAGTGGGTATGGGGGCCAGGGGGGCCGATTAGTGGTCCCTTAGAAGGCCACTCTGCTCCTGCCATGGGTGTGGGAGCCTGGGGGAGCAAATCAATGGCTCCTTAGAACAGAGCACTTGGTTGGCAAAGTAAGGGGGTGGGAGCTGGGCCAGGGGCAGGGCTAAGATGGGGGGGAGGCCGGTCTTAAAAAAAATCCTGTGCTGGTTTAATTACCCAATCCTTCTCAAGAAGCAACTTTTCCGCTTCAACTCATCAGAAGCCACATTCGCCTGTCATGGTTCCATAGAAACAAAATATATGAATAATTTTACTAAAATTGATATAAACAATATAGGAACGTCCAGCAGGATTGATAAAAATATTGTAAAATTAATTAAAAACAAACGTCAATATGAACAGCAAAGTGTTTCTCAGTGTAGGCATGCTGTTTTATCAGGCTGTAATTATAATGCATAGATCTGGTGTATCTATTCACACAAACATAGGGCGCGATCAAATATACGGTGCAGGTTTCGGCGCAAGCGTGGGAACCTGCGCCGTCCGTAATTTCACCTTGCACATCGGGGTATTACATAAACCCCGCCGGCAGTTCCTAAAGTGCCGTAAGTCTGATAAACTAGCGATGTCCAGAAATGAGCGTAACTACAAATTTCTGGAGTCGCTAGTGACTTACGGCACTTTAGAAACTGCCGGCGCCTAAGAAAAGTAAATAAAATAACAAATCTCCCGTAAAAGTCTAACACGCCTCATAAAAAATAAGCCCGACACATAAAACCCCTATATCCGCAATCCCCCCTCTCATTACTAATATTAAATGTATTAACCCCTAGACCGACAACCCCCCACAACGCAATATACCTATTTAAACTATTAACCCCTATATCCGCCAACCCCAACATCGCAAACTACCTCTTAAAATGATTAACCCTTAATCCGCCATTAACCCACAATGCAATAAACCTATTCAAGTATTAACTCCTAAACCGCCATAGCCCACATAGCCTATTAAATGTATTAACCCCTAATCTGCCGCCGCCAATGTCGCCGCCACTATAATAAAGTTATTAACCCCTAAACCTAAGTCTAACCCTAACCCTAACACCCCCCCTAACTTAAATTATTTTAATAAATCTAAATATAATTACTATTATTAACTAAATTATTCCTTTTTAAAACTAAATACTTACCTATAAAATAAACCCTAAGATAGCTACAATATAATTAATAATTACATTGTAGCTATTTTAGGATTTATTTTTATTTTACAGGCAACTTTGTATTTATTTTAACTAGGTATAATAGTTATTAAATAGTTATTAACTATTTAATAACTACCTATTTAAAATAAATACAAATATACCTGTAAAATAAATCCTAACCTAAGTTACAATTACACCTAACACTACACTATCATTAAATAAATTAAATTGATTAACTACAATTACCTAAAATTAAATACAATAAATAAAATAAACTAAAGTACAAAAAAAACAAAACTAAATTACAGAAAATAAAAAAAAATTACAAGAAGTTTAAACTAATTACACCTAATCTAAGCCCCCTAATAAAATAAAAAGGCCCCCAAAATAATAAAATTCCCTACCCTATACTAAATTACAAATAGTCCTTAAAAGGGCCTCGCGCCGCATCGCTTGCAGTGTGTCACAGCCTTTAGATGAGGGTAATGTTGTTAGGTAAGAGAAATTAATTTATTATTGAGTTGGGTGGTAGGCTTCTCTGAATGGAAAAGTATCCAGAGAGCATTTAAAGGAAGAAAGGTTAGGGCAAAGCCTGACAGCATGAGGGAGAGTGTTCCAGAGGGTAGGTGCTGTACGACAGAAGTCCTGAAGTCTAGCATGATAAGAGGTGATAGTCGCAGATGCAAGGAGCAGGTTATTGTTGGATCTTAGTGGGCGGGCTGGAGTATACTTGTTGATTAGAGAGGATAGGTAGAGGGGAGCGGTGTTGGTGAGCGCATTGTATGCAAGGGTGAGCATTTTGAAATTAATTCTGCTGTGAATGGGGAGCCAATGAAGGGACTCGCAGAGAGGTGCAGCAGTATTTGCTACCTGTCAGAATTTGCAACCTGTCAGAATCTGCTTCCTTGTCAGAATTTGCTACCTGTCAGAATATGCTACACATCAGAATTTGCTACCTGTCTAAATGTGCTACCTGTCAAAATGTGCTACCTTGTCAGAATTTGCAACCTGTCAGAATGTGCTACCATCAAAATGTGCTACCTGTCAAGAATTTGCAACCTATCAAAATTTGCAACCTTTCAGAATTTGCAACCTGTCAGAATTTGCTACCTTGTCAGAATTTGCTACCTGTCGGAATATGCTACCTGTCACAATTTGCTACCTTGTCAGAATTTGCAACCTTTCAGAATTTGCTACCCATCAGAATTTGCTACCTGTCTAAATGTGCTACCTTGTCAGAATTTGCAAACTGTCAGAATTTGCTACCATCAGAATTTGCTACCTGTCAGAATTTGCAACCTATCAGAATTTGCAACCTTTCAGAATTTGCTACCTGTAAGAATTTGCAACCTGTAAGAATTTGCTACCCGTCAGAATTTGCTACCTTTCAAATTGTACTACCTGTCAAAATGTGCTACCTTGTCAGAATTTGCTACCATCAGAATTTGCTACCTGTCAGAATTTGCAACCTGTCAGAATTTCTTACCTTGTCAGAATATGCTACCTGTCAGAATTTGCCATCTGTCTGTGCGCATGCTCTGTCTAACATAATTTCACTCCATATATGTTAAAAAGGAATGTGTGGAAGCGATTATTTAAATCAGCAGCATACGCACTGAGAGGTAGTAGATTCTAACAAGGAAGTTGTCCTGTCGGATTTAGTTGCGGCGAATAAATGCGCACATGCGCTGTTGAAATTGGATGTCGATACTAATAAAACAAAGAAAAATTACATATAACAATTATATATAAATACACAATTCAGTCACTTGCCACAGTGATGAAAATTGCATCATTTAAAGCGTGTCCTATACATATATATATATATATATATATCCTATACCGGTGATTTGCAACCTTTTTTTTGCCATGGCACACTTTTTTACATTAAAAAATCCTGTGGCACACCACCATCCCAAAATTTTACAAAATCACACATTGTAGCCTAATACAGGATATATATACAGTATATATATATATATATATACATACACACTGTACTGTGCTGTCATGCCATGCCTCCTACAAACTATACATGACATATTGACATTCATTCACAAACAATCATAATGATTGTCTGTGAATGAATGTCAATGTCATGGTTGTAAATGAAGCCTGATGAGCCTGTCACATACCTCCCAATATTTCAAAATTTGAAAGAGGGACACCCCCGCACTGTTGTCAGTCTGCCGCGGCACACCTGAGGATCTCTCACGGCACACTAGTGTGCCACGGCACACTGGTTGAAAAACACTGTCCTATACTATAAAAGGTCAAGTGTGTTTGTCCGAAGCTGTCATGCGCAGTAGAGACAGCACGAGGACAAACACACCTGGCCTTACAGTCCCTACTTGATCTGCGGTGCGAGCAGAAGTGGGCGTGGACGGACGTGGGCGTGACCGGATGTGAAGGGGCGTGGTCAAGCGAGAGAGAGGGGGGAGAGAGAGAGAGAGGGAGAGAGAGAGGGGGAGAGAGAGGGGCAGAGAGAGAAAGGGGGGAGAGAGAGAGAGGGGAGAGAGAGCGCAAAAGAGAGGGGGGAGAGAGCGCAAAAGAGAGGGGTGGCTACTTGTTGATTAGATGGGATAGGTAGAGGGGAGCGGTGTTGGTGAGTGCTTTGTATGCAAGGGCAAGAATTTTGAATTTAATTCTGCTGTGAATAGGGAGCCAATGAAGGGACTCGCAGAGAGGTGCAGCAGAATTTGCTACCTGTCAAGAATGTTCAACCTGTCAGAATTTGCTCCCTTGTCAGAATGTGCTACCTGTCAGAATATGCTACCTTTCACAATTTGCTACCTTGTCAGAATTTGCAACCTGTCAGAATTTGCTACCCATCAGAATTTGCAACCTCTCTAAATGTGCTACCTGTCAAAATGTGCTACCTTGTCAGAATTTGCAACCTGTCAGAATTTTCTACAATCAGAATATGCTACCTGTCAGAATTTGCCACCTGTCTGTGCGCATGCTCTGTATTACATAATCACACTCCATATATGTTAAAAAGGAATGTATGGAAAGCGATTATTTAAATCAGCAGCATACGTACTGAGAGGTAGCAGATTCTAACAAGGAAGTTGTCCTGTCGGATTTAGTTGCTGTGAATAAATGCGCACATGCGCTGTTGAAATTGGATGTCGATACTAAGAAAACAAAGAAAAATTACATATAACAATTATATATAAATACACAAATCAGTCACTTGCCACAGTGATGAAAAAGGCAATGTTAAAAGCATGTCCTATATATATATATAATTTATATATATATATATATATATATATATATATATATATATATATATATATACAGGTGAAACTCGAAAAATTAGAATATCGTGCAAAAGTTCATTTATTTCACTAATGCAACTTAAAAGGTGAAACTAATATATGAGATAGACTCATTACATGCAAAGCAAGATAGTTCAAGCCGTGATTTGTCATAATTGTGGTGATTATGGCTTAAAGCTTATGAAAACCCCAAATCCACAATCTCAGAAAAATAGAATATTACATGCGATCAATAAAACAAGGATTGTACATAGAACAATATCGAACCTCTGAAAAGTATAAGCATGCATACTGTATGTACTCAGTACTTGGTTTGGGCCCCTTTCGCAGCAATTACTGCCTCAATGGGGTGTGGCATGGAAGCTATCAGCCTGTGGCACTGCTGAGATGTTATGTAAGACCAGGATGCTTCAATAGCGGCCTTCAGCTCTTCTGCATTGTTCAGTCTCATGTCTCTCATCTTTCTCTTGGCAAAGCCCCATAGATTCTCTATGGGGTTCAGGTCAGGCGAGCTTGCTGGCCAATCAAGCACAGTAATCCCACGGTCATTGAACCAGGTTTTGGTGCTTTTGGCAGTGTGGACAGGTGCCAAGTCCTGCTGGAAAATGAAGTCAGCATCCCCATAGAGCTCGTCTGCGGACGGAATCATGAAGTGCTCCAAAAATCTCCTGGTAGAGGGCTGCATTGACCCTGGACTTAATGAAGCACAGTGGACCAACACCAGCAAATGACATGGCTCCCCAAATCAACACAGACTGTGGAAACTTCACACTGGACTTCAAGCATCTTGCAGTGTGTGCCTCTCCATTCTTTCTCCATACTCTGGGTCCTTGGTTTCCAAATGAGATGCAAAATTTGCTCTCATCAGAAAAGAGAACTTTGGACCACTAAGCAACAGGCCAGGTCTGTTTTTCTTTAGCCCAGGTAAGACACTTCTGTTGTTGTTTGTTGTTCAGGAGTGGCTTGACAAGAGGAATACAACATTTGAAGCCCATGTCCAGGATCCGTCTGTGTGTGGTTGCTCTTGATGCACTGACTCCATAGCAAAGAAAAAGGAACAGCCGCACTAATAAGGCACCAAGGAGAAGGGCTGATAAAAACAAAAAATTTACTGGAACAGTTTAAAATAAGGTATGTGGCAGGCAAACAGCCTCAGTCCACTCTTTGTGAAAGTCCCCAACACTTTTGAATGGCCTTTTCCTGACAATCCTCTCCAGGCTGCGGTCATCCCTGCTGCTTGTGCTCCTTTTTCTTCCACACTTTTCCCTTCCACATAACTTTCTATTAATGTGCTTTGATACAGCACTTTGGGAACATCCAACTTCTTTTGCAATTATCTTTTGAGGCTTTCCCTCCTTATGGAGGGTGTCAATGATGGTTTTCTGCACATCTGTCAGGTCAGCAGTCTTTCCCATGATTGTGATTCCTACTGAACCAGACTGAGAGACCATTTAAAGGCTCAGGAACCCTTTGCAGGTGTTATGGCTTAATTAGCTGATTAGAGTGGGACACGTTGAGCCTAGAATATTGCACCTTTTCACAATATTCTAATTTTCTGAGATTGTGGATTTGGGGTTTTCATGAGCTGTAAGCCATAATCATCACAATTATGACAAATCATGGCTTGAACTATCTTGCTTTGCATGTAATGAGTCTCTCACATATATTAGCTTCACCTTTTAAGCTGCATTAGTGAAATAAATGAACTTTTGCACAATATTCTAATTTTTCGAGTTTCACCTGTATATATTATATATATATAGTATATATATATATATATATATATATATATATATATATATATATTTATGTGTTAATATGTATGTGTATATATATAAATCAATTAAAAAAATCAAAGGGAATTAGCACATCTAGGCAATTGTCTGAAAAGGTAGCAAATTCTGATAGAACACTGGCTTCCTCCAATCGTTGCGAGCCCCCTTTTGCATCCAGCTCGTGGGGCATGCAACGATTGGAGGAAGCTAGATTTGTCATCCATATGCTAAAGAAAGCAGAAGATGTGGGCGGAGGATCAGCGTTATGTTTACCATAACGCAAAGGTAAGTATTTTAATAGTCTTCTTTATTGGTAACTGAAATCTTTTGCACAGGTTTTTACATTAAACAGAAGTGCCAAATATGATGTTTTGAAAAAACTAAATTTCAAGTATCTAGAACCTCATGTTGCCATCTTCTCACAATAATAGAAAAGCATGTGCAAGACTGCATAGTATATATTATTATTATTACTAATATACTTTATTTATGAAGCGCCAACATATTCCGCAGCGCTGTCCATGGATACAATTCATTTAAATAAAACAATATAAAACTTGTAAGAGACAGGACAAAATTTACAAACACATACAGGAGGGATTGAGGGCCCTATTCCCGTGGGAACTTACAATCTAGAAGGGTAGGAGGTTGAGAAACAGGAGGTGAGGACTGCAAGATTGAGAAAGATGTTAATGCAGAGTTAGATGAGGGAAATGTTAGGTGAGTGAAATTAATTTATTATTGAGTTGGGTGGTAGGCTTCCCTGAACAGAAAAGTCTCCAGAGAGCATTTAAAGGAAGAAAGATTAGGGCAAAGCGTGACAGCACGAGGGAGAGTGTTCCAGAGGGTAGGTGCTGCACGACAGAAGTCCTGCAGTCTAGCATGAGAGGAGGTGATAGTTGCAGATGCAAGGAGCAGGTCATTGTTGGATCTTAGTGGGCGGGCTGGAGTATACTTGTTGATTAAAGAGGATAGGAAGAGGTGAGCGGTGTTGGTGAGCGCTTTGTATGCAAGGGTGAGAATTTTGAATTTAATTCTGCTGTGAATGGGGAGCCAATGAAGGGACTCGCAGAGAAGTGCAGCAGAATTTGCTACCTGTCAGAATTTCAACCTGTCAGAATTTGCTTCCTTGTCAGAATTTGCAACCTGACAGAATTTGCTACCCATCAGTATTTGCTACCTGTCTAAATGTGCTATCGGTCAAAATGTGCTACCTTCTCAGAATTTGCAACCTGTCAGAATTTGTTACCATCAGAATTTGCTACCTGTCAGAATTTGCAACCTGTCAGAATTTGCTACCCATCAGAATTTGCTACCTGTCACTATGTGCTGCCTGTCAAAATGTGCTACCTTGTCAGAATTTGCAGCCTCTCAGAATTTGCTACCATCAGAATTTGCTACCTGTCAGAATTTGCAACCTGTCAGAATTTGCTACCCATCAGAATTTGCAACCTGTCAAAATGTGCTACCTTGTCAGAATTTGCAACCTGTCAGATGTTGCTACCATCAGAATTTGCTACCTGTCAGAATTTTTTACCTGTCAGAATTTCTTACCTTGTCAGAATATGCTACCTGTCAGAATTTGCCACCTGTCTGTGCGCATGCTCTGTAATTACATAATCGCACTCCATATATGTTAAAAAGGAATGTGTGGAAAGGGATTATTTAAATCAGCAGCATACACACTGACAGGTAGCAGATTCTAACAAGGAAGTTGTCTTGTCGGATTTAGTTGCTGCGAATAAATGCGCACATGCGCTGTTGAAATTGGATGTTGATACTAATAAAACAAAGAAAAATTACATATAACAATTATATATAAACTAGTTGATAAGCCTGCCCAGAGGGCAGTCTAATTATTTTTTAAACTACAGATGTAGAAACATACGCCTAGATTACGAGTCTTGCGTTAGGGTTAAAAAGCAGCGTTGAGAGGTCCCAACGCTGCTTTTTAACGCCTGCTGGTATTACGAGTCTTGCAGGTACAGGTGTACCACTCACTTTTTCGTCCAGACTCGAAAATAACGCAAATCCACTTACGTCAATTGCGTATCCTAAATTTTCAATGGGAGTTTCCTAATGCCGGTATTATGAGTCTTCCAAAAAGTGAGCGGTAGACCCTCTCCTGTCAAGGCTCGTACCGCATTTGAAAGTCAGTAGTTTAAAGTTTTATGGGCTAACGCCGTAGTATAAAACTCTTAACTAAAGTGCTAAAAAGTACACTAACACCCATAAACTACCTATTAACCCCTAAACCGAGGCCCCCTCACATCGCAAACACTAAAATAAATTTTTTAACCCCTAATCTGCCGAACGGGACATCGCCTCCACTAGAAAAAATATATTAACGCCTAAACCGCCGCACTCCAGCATCGCAAACACTAGTTACATTTTATTAACCCCTAATCTGCTGTCCCTAACATCTCCGACACCTACCTACATATATTAACCCCTAATCTGCTGCCCCCAATGTCGCTGCCACTATATTAAATGTATTAACCCCTAAACCTAAGTCTAACCCTAACACCCCCTAACTAAAATATAATTTAAATAAATCTAAATAAAATTATTATTATTAACTAAATTATTCCTTTTTAAAACAAAATACTTACCTATAAAATAAACCATAAGATCGCTACAATATAACTAATAGTTACATTGTATCTAGCTAAGGGTTAATTTTTATTTTACAAGCAACTTTGTATTTATTTTAGCTAGGTAGAATAGTTATTAAATAGTTATGAACTATTTAATAGCTACCTAGTTAAAATAAAGACAAATTTATATAACCTAAGTTACAATTACACCTAACACTACACTATGATTAAATTAATTCCCTAAATTAACTACAATTAATTACAATTAAATACAATTATCTAAAGTACGAAAACCCCCCCACTAAATTACAGAAAATAATAAAATAATTACAAGTTTTTTTAAACTAATTAAACCTAATCTAATCCCTCTAATAAAATAAAAAAGTCCCCCAAAATAATAAAAAGCCCTACCTTGTACTAAATTACAAATAGCCCTTAAAAGGGCTTTTTGCAGGGCATTGCCCCAAAGTAATCAGCTCTTTTACCTGTAAAAAAAAGTACAATACCCCCCCAACATTAAAACCCACCACCTACACACCCAACCCTACTCTAAAACCCACCCAATCCCCCCTTAATAAAACCTAACACTAACCCCTTAAAGATCACCCTACCTTGAGAAATCTTCACCCAACCGGGCTGAAGTCCTCAACGAAGCCGGGCGAAGTGGTCCTCCAGATGGGCAGAAATCTTCATCCAAGCCGGAAAGAAGAGGTCCTCCAGACAGGCAGCAACTGATCGGAACAGCCAATAGAATGCGAGCTCAATCTGATTGGCTGATTGGATCAGCCAATTGGATTGAACTTGAATCTGATTGGCTGATTGAATCAGCCAATCAGATTTTTCCTACCTTAATTCCGATTGGCTGATAGAATCCTATCAGCCAATCGGAATTCGAGGGACGCCATCTTTGATGACGGGTGTGTTAGAGTAGGGGGTATGTGGGTGGTGGGTTTTAATGTTCGGGGGAGTTGTATTTTTTTTTACAGGCAAAAGAGCTGATTACTTTGGGGCATGCCCCTCAAAAAGCCCTTTTAAGGGCTGGTAAAAGAGCTGATTACTTTGTAATGTAGAATAGGGGGCTTAGATTAGGTGTAATTAGTTTAAAATTCTTGTAATATTTTTTTATTTTCTGTAATTCAGTGTTTTTTTTTTTGGTAATTTAGTTTAGTTTATTTAATTGTATTTAATTGTAGGTATTGGTAGTTAATTTATTTAATTAATTTAATGATAGTGTAGTGTTAGGTTTAATTGTAACTTAGGTTAGGATTTATTTTACAGGTAATTTTTTAATTATTTTAACTAGGTAGCTATTAAATAGTTAATAACTATTTAATAGCTATTGTACCTAGTTAAAATAAATACAAAGTTGCCTGTAAAATAAATATAAATCCTAAAATAGCTACAATATAATTATTTGTTATATTGTAGCTATATTAGGGTTTATTTTACAGGTAAGTATTTAGTTTTAAATAGGAATACTTTAGTTAATAAGAGTTAATTTATTTTGTTAGATTAAAATTATATTTAATTTAGGGGGGTGTTAGGGTTAGACTTAGCTTTAGGGGTTAATACATTTATTATAGTAGCGGCGAGGTCCGGTCGGCAGATTAGGGGTTAATACTTGAAGTTAGGTGGCGGCGACGTTGGGGGGGGGGGCAGATTAGGGGTTAATAAATATTATGTAGGTGTCGGCGATGTTAGGGGCAGCAGATTAGGGGTTCATAGGGATAATGTAGGTGGCGGCGATGTGTGGTTGGAAGATTAGGGGTTAAAAATATTTATTATAGTGGTGGCAATGTGGGGGGACCTCGGTTTAGGGGTACATAGGTAGTTTATGGGTGTTAGTGTTAGAGCACTGTAGTTAAGAGCTTTATATACCGGCGTTAGCCCATAAAGCTCTTAACTACAGCCTTTCCATGAGCGTTAGGAGTCTTGTCGGTAGAGGGTCTACCGCTCACTTCAGCCAAGACTCTAAATACCGGCGTTAGGAAGATCCCATTGAAAAGATAGGTTACTCAATTGGCGTAAGGGGATCTGCGGTATGGAAAAGTCGCGGCTTGAAAGTGAGCAGTACACCTTTACCTGCCTGACTCTAAATACCAGCGGGCGGCCAAAAGCAGCGTTAGGACCCCTTAACGCTGCTTTTGATGGCTAATGCAGAACTTTAAATCTAGGTGAAAGTTTATTCTCTTTAAATTATATCTACTTTAAGCAGAGGCGTAACTAGAAACCACAGGGTCCAGGTGCAAGTATCTAAGAAGGGGCCCCCCCACCACCCCTCCCCCTCCAAAAAAAGGTGAAATTAATACTTTTTTTTTACATTTAACACAGAAAAAAATGTGAATCAGATTACGTCTGCAAAAGGAGGTACCCTGTGCCCACAGTCTGTGAGATGGTCTGACCCCTTATTACTATATATATATATATATATATATATATATATATATATATATATATATATATAGTGACACTGTTTAACCCACCAGTACTGTATATAGTGAGTCAGTGACACAGTACTTTATAAAGTTACCACAGTAGTCAGTGACATGGTCCACCCCCCATACTGTATATAGTGGTACTCTATAGTGACACTGTTTACCCCCTGCCCCCCCCCCATGCTGTAGTAACAAGGTCTGTAATTTGCTGGTTCCATAAACACACACATACACAAACACACATACATGCATAAATACACAAACAGTCACATACATACATACACACACATAAACACCAATGGGTTAAACAGAAACACTAACCCCTGTAGTCACGTCACACTCACATGATATCAGTGCAGGCAGTGGTAGGTTAACGTTTTTTATTAAAAAATTTTTTTATAAAAAATAAAATAAAAAAATAAATATATATATTTTTTTTAAGCTGGGCCCCCACTCTCATGGGCCCAGTTGCACCTGCGACCTCTGCACACCCTGTAGTTTTGCCCCTGACTTTAAGTATATTTCTTTATATACATAACCCCTAAACCCCTACATTGTAATAAACCTATTTACCCTATTAACCCTTAAATCGCAAAACCCCTACATTGTAATAAACCTATTTACCCTATTAACCCCTAAACCACAAAACCCCTACATCGCAATAAACCTATTTAATTTATTAACCCTTTAAACCGCCAAAACCCACAATGCAAATAACTATTTAAATAACTAAGTACAGTACACTAACTAACACCCCCTAACCTAACACCCCCTAACCTAACAACCCCTAACCTAACACCCCATTAATAAACCCATATTACCTAAACTAATACATTCTAAAGTTACAAAAAATAAAAATAAGTTTACAAAAAAAAGCTAACATTACAGAAAATAAAAAAATAAAATTACCAAATTTATCAAAATTAAACCTAATCCCTATGAAAATAAAAAAGACCCCCTCAAAATAAAAACACCCCCTACTCTAAGAATAAACTACCAGTAGCTCTTAAAAGGGCTTTTTGCAGGGCATTGCCCCAAGATAATCAGCTCTTTTTCAAGAAAATACACAAAGCCCCCCCTTCCAATTCAAATCAGTAAATAGGATGAAAGCTGCTCAAATCCTATTGGCTATTTAAATTAGCTGCATCCAGGTGAATTCTTTTGTCCTTGCGCTGCCAACATTCCATTGAGGATGCGTGCGCAACTGTCGATGGCGACGGACATTACGAACGCAATTATAGTATAGATACACAATTCAGTCACTTGCCACAGTGATGAAAAAGGCAACGTTGAAAGCGTGTCATATATATATATATATATATATATATATATATGTTGTAGCAATGGTAGTAGCACTCCTGTTTCTTGTGGCTTTAAGCAGCCTATCCTGCGCTGGGTGTGCTTCAAATGTGTGTATAGCCAGTGTAGAAAGGAAGTCACTCACAGGGTCTTGTATAGAATAAATACAGAAATATTTATTTAACGTTTCGGGAGTTACCCCGTTTTCAAAAATTAGCATTACAATGTGATACAAAACTCACCCCCTTATACCCTGCACGGCAAACAATTTCGGTGCTCACTCCGCCCCCTGAGAGTACCCGACGTCACGCGGATCGTCATAGCAACCGGACGCTCCAAAGTGAGCGCTGAGTGCACATAATAAAAACAATAACTGCTGACAGGAGCTGGAGTAGAGGTTACGTTATGGTGAATCTGATCACTACACAGTCAAACAAACACGGATGTATAAGTGAGCATAGTGGGAAATAAATCGTCGGGTCTCTGACATGCAACACTTTACCCAGTCACTCAACTTAACATGCAACTAGTAACAGGCATAGTATGAGCGTATATACATGTTACAAAAAGGGGGGCATCAGCCTATGGCCTAGATTTGGAGTTTGGCGGTAAAAGGGCTGTTAACGCTCCGCGGGCTTTTTTCTGGGCGCACCATAAATTTAACTCTGGTATCGAGAGTTCAAACAAATGCTGCGTTAGGCTCCAAAAAAGGAGCGTAGAGCATTTGTACCGCAAATGCAACTCTCGATACCAGAGTTGCTTACGGACGCGGCCAGCCTCAAAAACGTGCTCGTGCACGATTCTCCCATAGGAAACAATGGGACTGTTTGAGCTGAAAAAAAACCTAACACCTGCAAAAAAGCAGCGTTCAGCTCCTAACGCAGCCCCATTGTTTCCTATGGGGAAACACTTCCTACGTCTGCACCTAACACTCTAACATGTACCCCGAGTCTAAACACCCCTAACCTTACACTTATTAACCCCTAATCTGCCGCCCCCGCTATCGCTGACCCCTGCATATTTTTTTTAACCCCTAATCTGCCGCTCCGTAAACCGCCGCAACCTACGTTATCCCTATGTACCCCTAATCTGCTGCCCTAACATCGCCGACCCCTATATTATATTTATTAACCCCTAATCTGCCCCCCTCAACGTCGCCGACACCTGCCTACACTTATTAACCCCTAATCTGCCGAGCGGACCTGAGCGCTACTATAATAAAGTTATTAACCCCTAATCCGCCTCACTAACCCTATCATAAATAGTATTAACCCCTAATCTGCCCTCCCTAACATCGCCGACACCTACCTTCAATTATTAACCCCTAATCTGACGAGCGGAGCTCACCGCTATTCTAATAAATGTATTAACCCCTAAAGCTAAGTCTAACCCTAACACTAACACCCCCCTAACTTAAATATAATTTACATCTAACGAAATAAATTAACTCTTATTAAATAAATGATTCCTATTTAAAGCTAAATACTTACCTGTAAAATAAATCCTAATATAGGTACAATATAAATTATAATTATATTATAGCTATTTTAGGATTAATATTTATTTTACAGGCAACTTTGTAATTATTTTAACCAGGTACAATAGCTATTAAATAGTTAAGAACTATTTAATAGTTACCTAGTTAAAATAATAACAAATTTACCTGTAAAATAAATCCTAACCTAAGATATAATTAAACCTAACACTACCCTATCAATAAAATAATTAAATAAACTACCTACAATTACCTACAATTAACCTAACACTACACTATCAATAAATTAATTAAACACAATTCCTACAAATAAATACAATTAAATAAACTAGCTAAAGTACAAAAAATAAAAAAGAACTAAGTTACAAAAAATAAAAAAATATTTACAAACATAAGAAAAATATTACAATAATTTTAAACTAATTACACCTACTCTAAGCCCCCTAATAAAATAACAAAGCCCCCCAAAATAAAAAATTCCCTACCCTATTCTAAATTAAAAAAGTTACAAGCTCTTTTACCTTACCAGCCCTGAACAGGGCCCTTTGCGGGGCATGCCCCAAGAATTTCAGCTTTTTTGCCTGTAAAAGAATAAATACAATACCCCCCCCCCAACATTACAACCCACCACCCACATACCCCTAATCTAACCCAAACCCCCCTTAAATAAACCTAACACTAAGCCCCTGAAGATCTTCCTACCTTGTCTTCACCATCCAGGTATCACCGATCTGTCCTGGCTCCAACATCTTCATCCAACCCAAGCGGGGGTTGGCGATCCATCATCCGGTGCTGAAGAGGTCCAGAAGAGGCTCCAAAGTCTTCCTCCTATCCGGCAAGAAGAGGACATCCGGACCGGCAAACATCTTCTCCAAGCGGCATCTTCGATCTTCTTCCATCCGGTGCGGAGCGGGTCCATCTTGAAGCAGGCGACGCGGATCCATCCTCTTCTTCCGTTGTCTCCCGACTAATGACGGTTCCTTTAAGGGACGTCATCCAAGATGGCGTCCCTCGAATTCCGATTGGCTGATAGGATTCTATCAGCCAATCGGAATTAAGGTAGGAATTTTCTGATTGGCTGATGGAATCAGCCAATCAGAATCAAGTTCAATCCGATTGGCTGATCCAATCAGCCAATCAGATTGAGCTTGCATTCTATTGGCTGATCGGAACAGCCAATAGAATGCGAGCTCAATCTGATTGGCTGATTGGATCAGCCAATCGGATTGAACTTGATTCTGATTGGCTGATTCCATCAGCCAATCAGAAAATTCCTACCTTAATTCCGATTGGCTGATAGAATCCTATCAGCCAATCGGAATTCGAGGGACGCCATCTTGGATGACGTCCCTTAAAGGAACCGTCATTAGTCGGGAGACAACGGAAGAAGAGGATGGATCCGCGTTGCCTGCTTCAAGATGGACCCGCTCCGCACCGGATGAAAGAAGATCGAAGATGCCGCTTGGAGAAGATGTTTGCCGGTCCGGATGTCCTCTTCTTGCCGGATAGGAGGAAGACTTTGGAGCCTCTTCTGGACCTCTTCAGCACCGGATGATGGATCGCCAACCCCCGCTTGGGTTGGATGAAGATGTTGGAGCCAGGACGGATCGGTGATACCTGGATGGTGAAGACAAGGTAGGAAGATCTTCAGGGGCTTAGTGTTAGGTTTATTTAAGGGGGGTTTGGGTTAGATTAGGGGTATGTGGGTGGTGGGTTGTAATGTTGGGGGGGGGTATTGTATTTATTCTTTTACAGGCAAAAGAGCTGAAATTCTTGGGGCATGCCCCGCAAAGGGCCCTGTTCAGGGCTGGTAAGGTAAAAGAGCTTGTAACTTTTTTAATTTAGAATAGGGTAGGGAATTTTTTATTTTGGGGGGCTTTGTTATTTTATTAGGGGGCTTAGAGTAGGTGTAATTAGTTTAAAATTGTTGTAATATTTTTCTTATGTTTGTAAATATTTTTTTATTTTTTTGTAACTTAGTTCTTTTTTATTTTTTGTACTTTAGCTAGTTTATTTAATTGTATTTATTTGTAGGAATTGTGTTTAATTAATTTATTGATAGTGTAGTGCTAGGTTAATTGTAGGTAATTGTAGGTAGTTTATTTAATTATTTTATTGATAGGGTAGTGTTAGGTTTAATTATATCTTAGGTTAGGATTTATTTTACAGGTAAATTTGTTATTATTTTAACTAGGTAACTATTAAATAGTTCTTAACTATTTAATAGCTATTGTACCTGGTTAAAATAATTACAAAGTTGCCTGTAAAATAAATATTAATCCTAAAATAGCTATAATATAATTATAATTTATATTGTACCTATATTAGGATTTATTTTACAGGTAAGTATTTAGCTTTAAATAGGAATCATTTATTTAATAAGAGTTAATTTATTTCGTTAGATGTAAATTATATTTAAGTTAGGGGGGTGTTAGTGTTAGGGTTAGACTTAGCTTTAGGGGTTAATACATTTATTAGAATAGCGGTGAGCTCCGCTCGGCAGATTAGGGGTTAATAATTGAAGGTAGGTGTCGGCGATGTTAGGGAGGGCAGATTAGGGGGTTAATACTATTTATGATAGGGTTAGTGAGGCGGGTTAGGGGTTAATAACTTTATTATAGTAGCGCTCAGGTCCGCTCGGCAGATTAGGGGTTAATAAGTGTAGGCAGGTGTCGGCGACGTTGAGGGGGGCAGATTAGGGGTTAATAAATATAATATAGGGGTCGGCGGTGTTAGGGGTAGCAGATTAGGGGTACATAGGGATAACGTAGGTGGCGGCGCTTTGCGGTCGGAAGATTAGGGGTTAATTATTTTAAGTAGCTGGCGGCGACGTTGTGGGGGGCAGGTTAGGGGTTAATAAATGTAATACAGGGGTCGGCGGGGTTAGGGGCAGCAGATTAGGGGTACATAAGTATAACGTAGGTGGCGGTCGGCAGATTAGGGGTTAAAAATTTTAATCGAGTGGCGGCGATGTGGGGGGAGCTCGGTTTAAGGGTACATAGGTAGTTTATGGGTGTTAGTGTACTTTAGGGTACAGTAGTTAAGAGCTTTATGAACCGGCGTTAGCCAGAAAGCTCTTAACTCCTGCTATTTTCAGGCGGCTGGAATTTTGTCGTTAGAGCTCTAACGCTCACTTCAGAAACGACTCTAAATACCGGCGTTAGAAAGATCCCATTGAAAACATAGGATACGCAAATGGCGTAGGGGGATCTGCGGTATGTAAAAGTCGCGGCTGAAAAGTGAGCGTTAGACCCTTTAATCACTGACTCCAAATACCAGCGGGCACTCCAAATACCAGCGGGCGGCCAAAACCAGCGTTAGGAGCCTCTAACGCTGGTTTTGACGGCTACCGCCGAACTCCAAATCTAGGCCTATGTATTGAAAATGCATACTACTATAGTATGTATCAAAGAGTGTTGTTGCTAAACAGGGAAAGACATATTCTAAGCAATGTTACTAAAAATGAAGTTATCAAAACAAAACAAAGTTACTCCAAACAGAGGGGATAAGGGGCACCTTGTCAGGTATAGTAGCGATGTGCACTCAGATATAAATTGCTATAGGTCTGGCCAGAAGAGTGTAGGCTTTTAAGAACATTACATATAATTTCATATAATTGGCATATGCTAAAAAATATATGGGCATATACTAAGAAATACGAGAAAAGTCAATTGAAATACAAGAAAAGTCAATTTTGGAGCATCCGGTTGCCATGACAATCCGCGTGATGTAACCATCACGTGACGTTGGGTACTCTCGGTGGGTGGGGTGAGCATCGATATTGTTTGCCGTGCAGGGTATAAGGGGGTGAGTTTTGTATCACATTGTAATGCTTATTTTAGAAAACGGGGTAACTCCCGAAACGTTAAATAAATATTTCTGTATTTATTCTATGCAAGACCCTGTGAGTGACTTCCTTTCTACACTGGCTATATCTATATCTATAAATCATTAAAAAATTCAAAGGGAATTAGCACATCTAGGCAATTGTCTGACAAGGTAGCAAATTCTGATAGAACACTGGCTTCCTCCAATCGTTGCATGCCTCCTTTTGCATCCAGCTTGTGGGGCATGCAACGATTGGAGGAAGCTAGATTTGTCATCCATATGGTAAAGAAAGCAGAAGATGTGGGCGGAGAATCACTTTATGTTTACCAAAGGTAAGTGTAGCGGGTCTCGGTACCCTAGACTCGGTATACCTGCTAAAGTCAGCTTCCTCCCACCAAACGCCAACCCATGAACCTCCACTGGATACCTGCCGCTATTAGAATAACGGCCGCTGCAAGTTGTTATAGCTACCCCCAAGAACATTAGCCGAGACTGATTGCTTGAGGGTGAAAAAAGGAACTGCTTTATTGCACAGAAAACACAGCTTTTATATAATATGACTTCCTCCAATCGTTGGATGCCCCATGATGCAAAAGGGGGCATGCAACGATTGGTGGAAGCCAGTGTTCTATCAGCATTTGCTACCATGACAAGGGTAAATTCTGATAGAACACCGGACCTTGCAGTACTGACAAGACTTCTTGGATCATCTCACCACAGTGGAGAACATTAGATCATCTGGCCCTAGCTGTTTAATCAATTATGTTTTTGAAACTTTTAATATGTTAAAAGTTTGTTTTTTTAAATTAATAGTTCATTCATTAACCCCTTCACTACCGGGACTTTCAGAGAAAAACTTGCCCAAAATACCGGAGAATTTTTAGCATTTTTGCTATCACTCCATTTAAACAGCAATTGAGCCTTGTTTCTTTTTTATTTACCTGTCAAAACTAAATATATATTTTAACTAGACAACCCAAGGTATTGATCTAGGCCCATTTTGGTATATTTCATGCCACCATCTCACCGACAAATGCAATCAAATAAAAAAAATTGTTCCTTGTTTCACAAACTTTAGGTTTCTCACTGAAAATATTTACAAACAGCTGGTGCAATCATGGAGCAAATGGTTGTAAAAGTTTCTCTGGGATCCCCTTTGTTCAGAAATAGCAGACATATATGTATTTGCCATTGCTTTTTGGTAATTAGAAGGCCGCTAATTGCAGCTGCGCACCCCACTTCTTTTATTCCCGGCAGTAAAGGCGTTAATTAGGTTAAAAAGGTTAATTTTAGCTTTAGTGTAGAGATTTACCCTCTCACCTGACACTTCCCACCCCCTGATCGTTGCCTGATCCCTCCCAAACAGCTCTCTGCCCTCTCTCACTCCCACTGGTCACCCACATCTTAGGTACTGGCAGTATGAAAATTTAAGGCATTTTTTAAAATAAAATATATATATATATATTTATTTTTATATTTTTTTAACAGATCTTACTCAGTGTGAGTTTTCCGCAAGCACTTCTCCCTCCTCCTTATCCCAGAGTAAACCGAACGATTGCCCGTTTACCCAAACATCAGCCTGGACCATATGAAGGGTGTAAACACAGACCAACTTTATTAAGTACCAACTGCAAAATATATATCCAGATCCCCAGCAAGGGAACACCTTACTCAGTATGTGGAGTCCCACCCTGGTGCCTAAGTGTCTGGGAGATAATTCAGTCAAGTCCTGCTGATTCAATCATCCTCCAGACCCTCTGCACTTGATACATTATTACAGAAACCTGTTTTTATTAAATAGCTGTAACATAAAACTTATTTAAAAAAAAAAAGCATGATGGAGTGCCCAATTTGTCCAAAAAGCACTAATATTGGATCAAACATAATGTCTTGAAGCTGAACAGTCCATGAATATAGTCTGTTTTATGGCTTTTTGTGACACTGCTCCCCATCTTAGGAACGGTAGTTGGCTGACACGGTCAGACTCCCACTGGTCGACCAATGGCCACAGGGCCGCCACTAGAAATTTTGGGGCCCCTGACTTAACCATTGATCAGCCCCCCCCTCCTTTGACATGTGCAATTTTTGATCAAGTGACTAAAACGTATATGCACTTTATTCTTAAGTGTCTATTTAAACTTGGAAATGTTATAAAGGTAGTAACAAACAGACACACTCATACACTGAAACACTCACACATAAGGATTCACATATAGACACTCTAGCCAACATGAAAAGAAACACACTCAGACACAGACACTCAAACAGGCACTCAGCACTTGTTTACATTGACCTGACAAGTAATGAGGTAAACTACAGTTTTGTAAAGAAAGGAGATTTAGAAAACAAAATATGGAGTTCTGATTATATTTTTGTAAAGGAAGATGCCAACTAAATCATGACAACAGCATGCAGTGGCTGAAAGGAAGGGCCCTGAACTGCCTAAATAATAATTTAAAGGTTAAATGGTGGATTAGTGACTTCCGGAAAGGTCTCATTAGTCTCAAAGACTGTAGAAAGATGTGAATAATCAGTAGTAAGGTCAAAATGTCCTAAAAAGGAACAGACAATGGACACACACACACACACACAAGCTTGCACATACACCCAAGGAAACACTGATAGAGACAACCTCAGAAAACACACAAAGACATACACACACACACAGAGACACCCACAGAAAACACACAAAGACATACACACAGAGAGAGACAACTACATAAAACACAGAAAGACATACATACACACACCTTCACAGAGACACCAACAGAAAACACACACCCTCACAGAGACATCCACAGAAAACACAGACATACATACACACACACACACACACACAGACATCCACAGAAAACACAGACATACACACCCACCCTCACAGAGGCATCCAGAGAAAATACAAAAAGACAAACATACACACACCCTCACAGAGCCACCCATAGAAAAAGCTCAAAGACATATGCACACACCCTCACAGACATCCACAGAAAATGCACAAAGACATACACACCAACCCTCACAGAGATACCCACAGAAAAAAAAATACATACATACTCATAGAGACACAAAACAAAGCACAAAGACATGAACACAGATACCCACAGAAACACTCACAGGAGGAAACATTTATGCACCTTGCATCCCCTAAAACAACAGTGTGTGACATGCATGATAAAAAAAATTGCAGAAATTTAGAGCTCACTTTTTAAAGAATCATATTTGTAAATGTGCAAACAAAAATAATTCTGTGAATTCAAAATTGTACATTAATGATCTGGGTAGATGTCTAGATGAAGAAAAGTACTTTTAAAAGGTTGACATATGTTTGTTTGTTTTTTCCCCCATTTTCCCCAACCAAGAGCACCACTTCAAATATAGTGTACAAATGTTCCCATCTGTCAGCTGTACTTATGGCTTTTGAAAATGCTGTACTCTATATGGTCTTGGCGGAACCATAAGTTGTGGAACTCATACCATTAGATCTGGTTAAATGCAGGATTTAGGCTTGTTGGTATGTATTTCAAAATTAAGTCAGCTGTAGTGTAAACTGAACAGTTTTAAGCTAACCTGTCTCATTTCAAACACTTAGCAATCTTAGTCTGAGAGTATAACATTTTAAGTCCTTGAATAAAGGGGTAGTAAACTGGAATGTAATTAATGGTAGGTGCCCTTTTGGCAGATATGCATTTTATATTATATATATATATATATATATATATATATATATATATATATATATATATATATATATATATATATATATATATATATATATATATATATATATGCATATCTGCCAAAAGGGCACCTACCATTTGTGTATTGAGGAGGAAACATTTCTGCATGGTTTTAAATAGAGAATTTCTACAGCATTGTCAAATAATCATAAATATACTGCTGCTAAAAAAATGTGTTTTTGTGGACCCCTGGCCTCACCATACAACTACTACCACACTGAAGTTACAATCCGAAATTGCACAAAGAAATAAAAAAACATTTACTAAGTAAGTCCTACCTCCTCTTCAAATGAAAGTGATCTGCCGTCTGACTCAGGCACACACTGTACAAAGTGACAAGTCTGTCTCACACTGTGCATAGTGGTTTAGTGCACACCAGAAATACTTTCAAATGCTAATACTTTACTCATTATAATAACATTTACCATGCTCAATTAGCACTCTGCTGTAGTACCCACTGGTGGCTGTCATGATTTAAAAAAACATTTTTTGTTTTTTTTGTTTTTTTGTTAGTTCTTGCCTCATGGGACCCCCTGGCTCCTTGGGCCCCTGACAGGAGTCACCCCTGTCACCCCCTGATGGCGGCCCTGCATGGCCAAACATTTTGTTGAATGAGGTTAAGGTTCCAGTTTGGTATGTCAAGACAACCCCTTAGCTTTGTTGTTGTGCTTGCCTGGTCAATATTGCATGGTTAAATTTTATGGTTGTAGAGTCAGGCTCCATCTTAATGTAAAGGAACACCCAGTGCGATCTCTGTCGATAATCCGATGAGGCTGGATGAGGGTTAACGTGGCTCCAGTATCTCATAAGCCTTTCGCCTCCTGACTGTTGATTTTCACTGTCTGCCTGTCGTGCTGCCGGTTATCTCCTGCTACTTGTATGGGGTCTGCTTCGTGTAAAACAGGCCATAGCTTGGGGAGCTCAGTGACCAAGTGGCGGGCGGTGATTGTCTGTGTCCCGCTGTAATCCTGCCCGGGGGTTGGTTGGTCGTTCTCAAGAAGGCTTACCTCGTTTTGTGCAATTACTCTGCAAGTGACCAGCCTGATGTCACCTATAACAGATAAGACCTGGTTGGTACAATAGTGGAGTGCCCAATTTGTCTAAAAAGCACTAATATTGGAGCAAACATACGGCTAGATTTAGAGTTGGATGGTAGCCGTGAAAACCAGCGTTAGAGGCTCCTAACGCTGGTTTTTACCGCCCGCTGGTATTTGGAGTCAGTCAGGAAAGGGTCTAACGCTCACTTTGCAGCCGCGACTTTTCCATACCGCAGATCCCCCTACGCCATTTGCGTATCCTATCTTTTCAATGGGATCTTCCTAACACCGGTATTTAGAGTCTTGGCTGAAGTGAGCGTTAGAAATCTAACGACAAAACTCCAGCCGCAGAAAAAAGTCAGTAGTTAAGAGCTTTATGGGCTAACGCCGGTTTATAAAGCTCTTAACTACTGTGCTCTAAAGTACACTAACACCCATAAACTAGCTATGTACCACTAAACCGAGGTCCCCCCACATCGCCGCCACTCTATTAAATTTTTTTAACCCCTAATCTGCCGCTCCGTACACCGCCGCAACCTACGTTATCCCTATGAACCCCTTATCTGCTGCCCCTAACACCGCCGACCCCTATATTATATTTATTAACCCCTAATATGCCGTCCCCAACGTCGCCGCTACCTACCTACAATTATTAACCCCTAATCTGCCGACCGGACCGCTACTATAATAAATGTATTAACCCCTAATCCGCCTCACTCCCGCCTCAATAACCCTATAAGAAATAGTATTAACCCCTAATCTGCTCTCCCTAACATCGCCGACACCTAACTTCAAGTATTAACCCCTAATCTGCCGACCGGAGCTCACCGCTACTCTAATAAATTTTTTAACCCCTAAAGCTAAGTCTAACCCTAACACTAACACCCCCCTAACATAAATATAATTTAAATCTAACTAAATAAATTAACTCTTATTAAATAAATTAATCCTATTTAAAGCTAAATACTTACCTGTAAAATAAACCCTAATATAGCTGCAATATAAATAATAATTATATTGTAGCTATTTTAGGATTAATATTTATTTTACAGGCAACTTTGTATTTATTTTAACCAGGTACAATAGCTATTAAATAGTTAATAACTATTTAATAGCTACCTAGTTAAAATAATTACAAAATTACCTGTAAAATAAATCCTAACCTAAGTTACAATTAAACCTAACACTACACTATCAATAAATTAATTAAATACAATACCTACAATTATCTACAATTAAACCTAACACTACACTATCAATAAATTAATTAAATACAATACCTACAAATAACTACAATTAAATAAACTAACTAAAGTACAAAAAATAAAAAAGAACTAAGTTACAAAAAATAAAAAAATATTTACAAACATTACAAAAATATTACAACAATTTTAAACTAATTACACCTACTCTAAGCCCCCTAATAAAATAACAAAGACCCCCAAAATAAAAAAATGCCCTACCCTATTCTAAATTAAAAAAGTTCAAAGCTCTTTTACCTTACCAGCCTGAAAAGGGCCATTTGCGGGGCATGCCCCAAAGAATTCAGCTCTTTTGCCTGTAAAAAAAACCATACAATACCCCCTCCAACATTACAACCCACCACCCACATACCCCTAATCTAACCCAAACCCCCCTTAAATAAACCTAACACTAAGCCCCTGAAGATCTTCCTACCTTATCTTCACCATGCCAGGTTCACCGATCCATCCTCTGAAGTCTTGATCCAAGCCTCCGAAATCTTCATCCAAGCCCAAGCGGGGGCTGGCGATCCATAATCCGTCTGAAGTCTTCTATCAAGCGACGGCTGAAGAAATCCATCATCGGGCTGAAGTCTTGATCCATCCAAGGGGGCGCTGAAGAAGTCCATCATCGGGATGAAGTCTTCTATGAAGCGGCATCTTCAATCTTCTTTCTTCCGGAGCCATCATCTTCCAGCCGACGCGGATCCATCCTCTTCTACCGACGCCTACTCGCCGAATGATGGTTCCTTTAAATGACGTCATCCAAGATGGCGTCCGTCGAATTCCGATTGGCTGATAGGATTCTATCAGCCAATCGGTATTAAGGTAGGAAAATTCTGATTGGCTGATGGAATCAGCCAATCAGATTCAAGTTCAATCCGATTGGCTGATCCGATCAGCCAATAGAATGCAAGCTCAATCTGATTGGCTGATCGGATCAGCCAATCGGATTGAACTTGAATCTGATTGGCTGATTCCATCAGCCAATCAGAATTTTCCTACCTTAATTCCGATTGGCTGATAGAATCCGATCAGCCAATCGGAATTCGACGGACGCCATCTTGGATGACGTCATTTAAAGGAACCGTCATTCGGTGAGTAGGCGTCGGTAGAAGAGGATGGATCCGCTTCGGCTTGAAGATGATGGCTCCGGAAGAAAGAAGATTGAAGATGCCGCTTCATAGAAGACTTCATCCCGATGATGGACTTCTTCAGCGCCCGCTTGGATCAAGACTTCAGCCCGATGATGGATTTCTTCAGCCGCCGCTTGATAGAAGACTTCAGACGGATTATGGATTGCCAGCCCCCGCTTGGGCTTGGATGAAGATTTCGGAGGCTTGGATCAAGACTTCGGAGGACGGATCGGTGAACCTGGCATGGTGAAGATAAGGTAGGAAGATCTTCAGGGGCTTAGTGTTAGGTTTATTTAAGGGGGTTTGGGTTAGATTAGGGGTATGTGGGTGGTGGGTTGTAATGTTGGGGGGGGGTATTGTATGTTTTTTTTTACAGGCAAAAGAGCTGAATTCTTTGGGGCATGCCCCGCAAATGGCCCTTTTCAGGGCTGGTAAGGTAAAAGAGCTTTGAACTTTTTAAATTTAGAATAGGGTAGGGCATTTTTTTATTTTGGGGGTCTTTGTTATTTTATTAGGGGGCTTAGAGTAGGTGTAATTAGTTTAAAATTGTTGTAATATTTTTCTAATGTTTGTAAATATTTTTTTATTTTTTGTAACTTAGTTCTTTTTTATTTTTTGTACTTTAGTTAGTTTATTTAATTGTAGTTATTTGTAGGTATTGTATTTAATTAATTTATTGATAGTGTAGTGTTAGGTTTAATTGTAACTTAGGTTAGGATTTATTTTACAGGTAATTTTGTAATTATTTTAACTATTTTAGCTATTAAATAGTTAATAACTATTTAATAGCTATTGTACCTGGTTAAAATAAATACAAAGTTGCCTGTAAAATAAATATTAATCCTAAAATAGCTACAATATAATTATAATTTATATTGTAGCTATATTAGGGTTTATTTTACAGGTAAGTATTTAGCTTTAAATAGGAATAATTTATTTAATAAGAGTTAATTTATTTCGTTAGATTTAAATTATATTTAACTTAGGGGGGTGTTAGTGTTTAGACTTAGCTTTAGGGGTTAATACATTTATTAGAGTAGCGGCGAGCTCCGGTAGGCAGATTAGGGGTTAATACTTGAAGTTAGGTGTCGGTGATGTTAGGGAGGGCAGATTAGGGGTTAATACTATTTATTATAGGGTTATTGAGGCGGGAGTGAGGCGGATTAGGGGTTAATACATTTATTATAGTAGTGGTGCGGTCCGGTCGGCAGATTAGGGGTTAATAAGTGTAGGTAGGTAGCGGTGACGTTGGGGGCGGCATATTTGGGGTTAATAAATATAATATAGGGGTCGGCGGTGTTAGGGGCAGCAGATTAGGGGTACATAGGTATAATGTAGGTTGCGGCGGTGTACGGAGCGGCATATTAGGGGTTAATAATAATATGCAGGGGTCAGCGATAGCAGGGGCGGCATATTAGGGGTTAATAAGTGTAAGGTTAGGGGTGTTTAGACTCGGGGTTCATTTTAGGGTGTTAGGTGCAGACTTAGGAAGTGTTTCCCCATAGGAAACAATGTAGCTGCGTTAGGAGCTGAACGCTGATTTTTTGCAGGTGTTAGTTTTTTTTTAAGCTCAAACAGCCCCATTGTTTCCTATGGGGAAATCGTGCACGAGCACGTTTTTGAAGCTGGCTGCGTCCGTAAGCACCGCTGGTATCGAGAGTTGCAGTTGCGGTAAATATGCTCTACGCTCCCTTTTTTGGAGCCTAACGCAGCCCTTTTGTGAACTCTAAATACCAGCGGTATTTAAAAGGTGCGGGAGAAAAAAAAGCCAGCGTAGCTAACGCACCCCTTTGGCCGCAGAACTCTAAATCTAGCCGATACTGTTTTAAAGCTGAACAGTCCATGAATATAGTCCGTTTTATGGATTTTTGTGACAATTTTCTGCAGTGTAGGGATCCTTACCCCCAACCTCCTTGATACCCCGCAAACAGCTCTCTAAACCTCCCCCTGCCCCAACTATTGGTACCATCTTAGGTAATGGCCGCTGGTTTTTTAAAATATATTTTTTAAATTTATTTTTATTTTTTAAATTATTTTCTGTAGCATAGTGTCCCCCCTACCTCTCCCCTCCCGTGATCCTTAGTTAGGGACCCCCGCATCCCCTTTTCTGTAGTGTAGCTGTCCCATCCCTTTATTTTTTTTTTCTGTAGCGTAGTGCCCTCTCACTCCCTCCCCTTCCCTCCCCTGCTGAGCTGCCCACCCACCTCCCACCCACATCACCAGCCGAAACCAGCAGAGATCATTACAGACGTGACACGCACAATGTCACCGTCTGTAAAGATCAGGCATCTGCCCTCAAATGGAACCGTATCACTGATCACGCTCCGGCTCCATGTGGTAGATGCCTGAAGCTTCAGAAACTTCAGCTCTCAGCTGTAACTTAACAGCCGAGACCGCTGGAGCTTCTTGAAGTTGAGACGTATATATACATCTTGCGGTACGATAGGCAAAGTATTGCAAGATATATATATATATGTCTGTTTGGGTGAAGGGGTTGAAGGTCGGGCATTTAACATCGCACAAGCAATGCGCCAGCTACCCATTTTTGGTTCAGCACCTGGGTAGCGCTTGCTGATTGGTGGCTACATTTTGCAAACATAATATATATTATTATTATATTTGACAGTTAAATAAAAAAAACAAGGCTCTATTTCTGTTCAAATGGAGTGATAGCAAAAATGCTAACAATTTGCCAGTATTTTGGGCAAGTTTTTTGTCTGAAAGTCCCAGTAGTGAAGAGGTTAATATAAATTTACAGTTGATAGCACAAGCAACATTTATTAATTAAGATTATTAATTAAGATAGAGAGATTGGGGTAAATATAAACACCCGGGTGAATATAAAACTGTGAAAATACATAAATCCCAGAATAAATATATAAATACCCGGATAAATATATAAATACTCGGGTGAATAAAATCTTTAACGTTCAGAAATATGCAACATTTTTAAATAGTAATTTACTACTATTTTTTAATAGAAGTAACTTAGAAAGTTGCTTAAAATTGCTGCTCTATCTGAACCATGAATTTTAACTTTACTATTCCTTTAACTATCGTTTCAGGCTCTCCTGAAAAAAACGGTCTCAGAAAATTCCTGAACGTTTTCCAAATGGCCGGTACTTTCATTATTGCGAGGTAGAAGCAGATCAAGTGTTGCTCACTAAATTACTTAAACGTTTGGTAAAAAGTTTCTTTAGTGAAATTCCCTCACTTACAGTAAGAACATGTTTATATTTAAGAAGGTGTGTTCTTTGTAAATAAGGGAATTTATATATTTATCCCAGTTTATATTCACCCGAGAATATTTATATTTAATATTTACTCGTATAAAATCCACCTGAGAATCTATATAATTACCCAGTTTATATTCACCTGGCTATGCATATATTCACCCGAATATATATTTACTCGTATTAAATTCACCTGAGAATCTATATATTTACCCGGTTTATATTCACCCAGCTATGTATATATTCCATACCGGGTATTTATATAATTGCCCGGGAACCTATATAATGGCTGGGTATTTATACATTCGCCCTGGTATCTTTATATTTGCCTGGGTACCTATATATAATCGCCTGGGTATTTATATATTTACAATACCTTCCCTGGATCCCCTCACATCATAGGAGGGAACTTGGGTTAGCCCGCCCCATAATACAGGATACTCTTAAATTTTGGGACCTTGAGAGGCACAGTCTTGCGATAGCTCCCCATCCTTCCTCTGCTCAAACCTTGGCCAGTGCCCTCCCTGACTCTCATACTGAAGCCTGGCTGAATGCTCAGGTTTCCTGCATCACAGACTTCTACGCATACAAGAATTGGCTGACCCATGCCCAATTCTGTGTTAAGTTTCAGATACCTACCTGTCTCTGCTTCAAGGCCTTTCATCTAATCTGTTTTCTTAAGGTCATGGGGTTACCGTAAATCCAATCTAAGGGAACTAACAAATTGGGAACAGAAATGGACCCGAGGCCATGTAGTAAAAGTAGCTTAATAACCATCATAAAATTACACAGCATGTCTCTTGGGAGAGAGACTTTGATTTCACGGCGGACACTGATTCTTGGTATAAGGAGATCCTGTTCACTAAACGGCTATTACACTGCGCCACTTTCTGTGAACTTCACTATAAAATATTAGTCAGATGACAATTAGTTCCAGCCACTCTGCACAAGATTTTTAATAGCCATTCTCCTCTATACTGGCGCGTCTGCGGGCAAACAGGTACTACCGTCCATGCTTAGTGGCATTGCCTCAAAATTCAGCCAATGTGGTCCAAATTATTTGTCCTCCTTAACCAAATTCACCCTGGTATTTGTATATTTGCCCGGGTATTTATATATTCGCCCGGGTATCTATATATTTGTCCAGGTATCTATATATTCACCCAGGCATCTATATATATTTGCCCGGTATTTATATATTCCTCTGGGTATCTATACATTTGTCCGGAAAGCTATATATTCACCTGGGTATTTATATATTCACCTGGGTACTTATATATTTGTTTGGGTATCTATATATTTGCCCCAGGTATCTATAATTGCCGGGTATTTATATATTCACCCTGGTATCTTTATATTTGCCTCAGTACCTATAAAATTGCCCGGGTATTTATATATTCACTATACCTTTCCTGGATCCCCTCACATCATAGAAGGGAACTTGGGTTAGCCCACCCCATAATACAGGATACTCTTAAGCTTTGGGACCTTGTGAGGCACGGTCTTGAGATAGCTCCCCATCCTTCCCCTGCCCAAACCTTGGCCAGCGCCCTCCCTGACTCTCATACTGAAGCCTGGGTGAATGCTCAGGTCTCCTGCATCACAGACTTCGATGCATACAAGAATTGGCTGACCCATGCCCCATTAGGTTTCAGATACCTACCCATCTCAGCTTTGAGGCCTTTTGTCTAAGCTGTCTCTTAAGGTCATGGGGTTTCCGTAAATCTAATGTAAGGGAACTAACAAATTGGGAGCAGAAATGGACTCGAGGCCACATAGTAAAAGGAGCTTTATTATACCACTATAGACTGTTTCCTCATGCCCCATAGCCATAATAAAATTGCACAACATATCTCCTGGGAAAGAGACTTTGATTTCACAGCGGAAAATGATTCTTTGTATATTAGTCAGATGACACTTAGTTCCAGCCACTCTGCACAAGATTTTTAATAGCCATTCTCCCCTATACTGGCGCGTCTGTGGGCAAACAGGTACTAAATACCACCTCAAAATTCAGCCAATGTAGTCCAAATTATTCATCATCCTTAACCAAATTCGCCCAGGTATTTATATATTCATCTGGGTATCTATATATTTGCCTGGGTATCTATATATTTGCCCAGGTACTTAAATGTTGGGCCAGGCATTTATATATTAACTTGGGTATCTATACATTCGCCTGGGTACTTATATATTCACTCGGGTATCTATACATTCATCTGGGTATTTATATATTCATCTGGGCATTTATATATTCGCCCAGGTATCTTTATATTTGCCTCGGTACCTATAAAATTGCCTATGTATTTATATATTCACTATATCTTTCCTGGATCCCCTCACATCATAGAAGGGAACTTGGGTTAGCCCACCCCTTAATACAGGATACTCTTAAGCTTTGGGACCTTGTGAGGCACGGTCTTGAGATAGATCCCCATCCTTCCCCTGCCCAAACCTTGGCCAGGGCCCTCCCTGACTCTCATACTGAAGCCTGGGTGAATGCTCAGGTCTCCTGCATCACAGACTTCGATGCATACAAGAATTGGCTGACCCATGCCCCATTAGGTTTCAGATACCTACCCGTCTCAGCTTTGAGGCCTTTTGTCTAAGCTGTCTCTTAAGGTCATGGGGTTTCTGTAAATCTAATGTAAGGGAACTAACAAATTGGGAACAGAAAATGGACTCGAGGCCACATAGTAAAAGGAGCTTTATTATACCACTATAGACTGTTTCCTCATGCCCCATAGCCATAATAAAATTGCACAAAATATATCTCCTGGGAAAGAGACTTTGATTTCACAGCGGAAAATGATTCTTTGTATAGGGAGATCCTGTTCACTAAACGGCTATTACACTGCGCCACTCTCTGGGAACTTCACTATAAAATATTAGTCAGATGACACTTAATTCCACCCACTCTGCACAAGATTTTTAATAGCCATTCTCCCCTATACTGGCGCGTCTGCGGGCAAACAGGTACTAAATACCACCTCAAAATTCAGCCAATGTGGTCCAAATTATTCATCATCCTTAACCAAATTTGTCCAGGTATTTATATATTCGTCTGGGTATCTATATATTTGACTGGGTATCTATATATTTGCCCGGGTACTTAAATGTTTGACCGGGCATTTATATATTAACTTGGGTATCTATACATTCGCCTGGATACTTATATATTCATCCGGGCATTTATATATTCACTCGGGTATCTATACATTCGTCTGGGTATTTATATATTCATCTGGGCATTTATATATTCACCCGGGTATCTGTATATTTGCCCCGGGTATCTATATAATTGCCAGGTATTTATATATTCACCCTGGTATCTTTATATTTGCCTGGGTGCCTATATTATCGCCCGGGTATTTATAAATTCACTATACCTTCCCTGGAGGTAGAATCAGATCAAGTGTTGCTCACTAAGGCCTAGATTTGGAGTTTGGCGGTAAAAGGGCTGTTAACGCTCCGCAGGCTTTTTTCTGGCCGCACCATAAATTTAACTCTGGTATCGAGAGTTAAAACAAATGCTGCGTTAGGCTCCAAAAAAGGAGCGTAGAGCATTTTTACCGCGAATGCAACTCTCGATACCAGAGTTGCTTACGGACGCGGCCAGCCTCAAAAACGTGCTCGTGCACGATTCTCCCATAGGAAACAATGGGGCTGTTTGAGCTGAAAAAAAACCTAACACCTGCAAAAAAGCCGCGTTCAGCTCCTAACGCAGCCCCATTGTTTCCTATGGGGAAACACTTCCTACGTCTGCACCTAACACTCTAACATGTACCCCGAGTCTAAACACCCCTAGCCTTACACTTATTAACCCCTAATCTGCCGCCCCCGCTATCGCTGACCCCTGCATATTATTTTTAACCCCTAATCTGCCGCTCCGTAAACCGCCGCAACCTACGTTATCCCTATGTACCCCTAATCTGCTGCCCTAACATCGCCGACCCCTATGTTATATTTATTAACCCCTAATCTGCCCCCCACAACGTCGCCGACACCTACCTACACTTATTAACCCCTAATCTGCCGAGCGGACCTGAGCGCTACTATAATAAAGTTATTATCCCCTAATCCGCCTCACTAACCCTATCATAAATAGTATTAACCCCTAATCTGCCCTCCCTAACATCGCCGACACCTACCTTCAATTATTAACCCCTAATCTTCCGATCGGAGCTCACCGCTACTCTAATAAATGTATTAACCCCTAAAGCTAAGTCTAACCCTAACACTAACACCCCCCTAACTTAAATATAATTTACATCTAACGAAATAAATTAACTCTTATTAAATAAATTATTCCTATTTAAAGCTAAATACTTACCTGTAAAATAAATCCTAATATAGCTACAATATAAATTATAATTATATTATAGCTATTTTAGGATTAATATTTATTTTACAGGCAACTTTGTATTTATTTTAACCAGGTACAATAGCTATTAAATAGTTAAGAACTATTTAATAGCTACCTAGTTAAAATAATAACAAATTTACCTGTAAAATAAATCCTAACCTAAGTTACAAATAAACCTAACACTACCCTATCAATAAAATAATTAAATAAACTACCTACAATTACCTACAATTAACCTAACACTACACTATCAATAAATTAATTAAACACAATTGCTACAAATAAATACAATTAAATAAACTAGCTAAAGTACAAAAATAACAAAGAACTAAGTTACAGAAAATAAAAAAATATTTACAAACATAAGAAAAATATTACAACAATTTTAAACTAATTACACCTACTCTAAGCCCCCTAATAAAATAACAAAGCCCCCCAAAATAAAAAATTCACTACCCTATTCTAAATTAAAAAAGTTACAAGCTCTTTTACCTTACCAGCCCTGAACAGGGCCCTTTGCGGGGCATGCCCCAAGAAGTTCAGCTCTTTTGCCTGTAAAAAAAAACATACAATACCCCCCCCCAACATTACAACCCACCACCCACATACCCCTAATCTAACCCAAACCCCCCTTAAATAAACCTAACACTAAGCCCCTGAAGATCTTCCTACCTTGTCTTCACCATCCAGGTATCACCGATCCGTCCTGGCATCCGGTGCTGAAGAGGTCCAGAAGAGGCTCCAAAGTCTTCCTCCTATCCGGCAAGAAGAGGACATCCGGACCGGCAAACATCTTCTCCAAGCGGCATCTTCGATCTTCTTCCATCCGGAGCGAAGCGGCTGATCTTGAAGACCTCCGGCACGGATCCATCCTCTTCTTTCGACGTCCAACTGAAGAATGAAGGTTCCTTTAAGGGACGTCATCCAAGATGGCGTCCCTCGAATTCCGATTGGCTGATAGGATTCTATTAGCCAATCGGAATTAAGGTAGGAATTTTCTGATTGGCTGATGGAATCAGCCAATCAGAATCAAGTTCAATCCGATTGGCTGATCCAATCAGCCAATCAGATTGAGCTCGCATTCTATTGGCTGTTCCGATCAGCCAATAGAATGCGAGCTCAATCTGATTGGCTGATTGGATCGGCCAATCGGATTGAACTAGATTCTGATTGGCTGATTCCATCAGCCAATCAGAAAATTCCTACCTTAATTCCGATTGGCTAATAGAATCCTATCAGCCAATCGGAATTCGAGGGACGCCATCTTGGATGACGTCCCTTAAAGGAACCTTCATTCTTCAGTTGGACGTCGAAAGAAGAGGATGGATCCGCGCCGGAGGTCTTCAAGATCAGCCGCTTCGCTCCGGATGGAAGAAGATCGAAGATGCCGCTTGGAGAAGATGTTTGCCGGTCCGGATGTCCTCTTCTTGCCGGATAGGAGGAAGACTTTGGAGCCTCTTCTGGACCTCTTCAGCACCGGATTATGGATCGCCAACCCCCGCTTGGGTTGGATGAAGATCTTGGAGCCAGGACGGATCGGTGATACCTGGATGGTGAAGACAAGGTAGGAAGATCTTCAGGGGATTAGTGTTAGGTTTATTTAAGGGGGGTTTGGGTTAGATTAGGGGTATGTGGGTGGTGGGTTGTAATGTTGGGGGGGTATTGTATGTTTTTTTTTACAGGCAAAAGAGCTGAAATTCTTGGGGCATGCCCCGCAAAGGGCCCTGTTCAGGGCTGGTAAGGTAAAAGAGCTTGTAACTTTTTTAATTTAGAATAGGGTAGGGAATTTTTTATTTTGGGGGGCTTTGTTATTTTATTAGGGGGCTTAGAGTAGGTGTAATTAGTTTAAAATTGTTGTAATATTTTTTTTATGTTTGTAAATATTTTTTTATTTTCTGTAACTTAGTTCTTTTTTATTTTTTGTACTTTAGCTAGTTTATTTAATTGTATTTATTTGTAGCAATTGTGTTTAATTAATTTATTGATAGTGTAGTGTTAGGTTAATTGTAGGTAATTGTAGGTAGTTTATTTTATTATTTTATTGATAGGGTAGTGTTAGGTTTAATTATATCTTAGGTTAGGATTTATTTTACAGGTAAATTTGTTATTATTTTAACTAGGTAACTATTAAATAGTTCTTAACTATTTAATAGCTATTGTACCTGGTTAAAATAAATACAAAGTTGCCTGTAAAATAAATATTAATCCTAAAAAAGCTATAATATAATTATAATTTATATTGTAGCTATATTAGGGTTTATTTTACAGGTAAGTATTTAGCTTTAAATAGGATTAATGTATTTAATAAGAGTTAATTTATTTCGTTAGATGTAAATTATATTTAAGTTAGGGGGGTGTTAGTGTTAGGGTTAGACTTAGCTTTAGGGGTTAATACATTTATTAGAATAGCGGTGCGCTCCGATCGGAAGTTTAGGGGTTAATAATTGAAGGTAGGTGTCGGCGATGTTAGGGAGGGCAGATTAGGGGTTAATACTATTTATGATAGGGTTAGTGAGGCGGGTTAGGGGTTAATAACTTTATTATAGTAGCGCTCAGGTCCGCTCGGCAGATTAGGGGTTAATAAGTGTAGGCAGGTGTCGGCGACGTTGAGGGGGGCAGATTAGGGGTTAATAAATATAATATAGGGGTCGGCGGTGTTAGGGGTAGCAGATTAGGGGTACATAGGGATAACGTAGGTGGCGGCGCTTTGCGGTCGGAAGATTAGGGGTTAATTATTTTAAGTAGCTGGCGGCGATGTTGTGGGGGGCAGATTAGGGGTTAATAAATATAATATAGGGGTCGGCGGGGTTAGGGGCAGCAGATTAGGGGTACATAAGTATAACGTAGGTGGTGGTCGGCAGATTAGGGGTTAAAAATTTTAATCGAGTGGCGGCGATGTGGGGGGAGCTCGGTTTAGGGGTACATAGGTAGTTTATGGGTGTTAGTGTACTTTAGAGTACAGTAGTTAAGAGCTTTATGAACCGGCGTTAGCCAGAAAGCTCTTAACTCCTGCTATTTTCCTGCGGCTGAAGTTTTGTCGTTAGAGCTCTAACGCTCACTTCAGAAACGACTCTAAATACCGGCGTTAGAAAGATCCCATTGAAAAGATAGGATACGCAAATGGCGTAGGGGGATCTGCGGTATGGAAAAGTCGCGGCTGGAAAGTGAGCGTTAGACCCTTTAATCACTGACTCCAAATACCAGCGGGCGGCCAAAACCAGCGTTAGGAGCCTCTAACGCTGGTTTTGACGGCTACCGCCGAACTCCAAATCTAGGCCTATATTACTTAAACGTTTGGTAAAACAATGCACAACATATCTCCTGGGAAAGAGACTTTGATTTCACAGCGGAAAATGATTCTTTGTATATTAGTCAGATGACACTTAGTTCCAGCCACTCTGCACAAGATTTTTAATAGCCATTCTCCCCTATACTGGCGCGTCTGTGGGCAAACAGGTACTAAATACCGCCTCAAAATTCAGCCAATGTAGTCCAAATTATTCATCATCCTTAACCAAATTCGCCCAGGTATTTATATATTCATCTGGGTATCTATATATTTGCCTGGGTATCTATATATTTGCCCAGGTACTTAAATGTTGGGCCAGGCATTTATATATTAACTTGGGTATCTATACATTCGCCTGGGTACTTATATATTCACTTGGGTATCTATACATTCATCTGGGTATTTATATATTCATCTGGGCATTTATATATTCGCCCAGGTATCTTTATATTTGCCTTGGTACCTATAAAATTGCCTATGTATTTATATATTCACTATATCTTTCCTGGATCCCCTCACATCATAGAAAGGAACTTGGGTTAGCCCACCCCATAATACAGGATACTCTTAAGCTTTGGGACCTTGTGAGGCACGGTCTTGAGATAGATCCCCATCCTTCCCCTGCCCAAACCTTGGCCAGCGCCCTCCCTGACTCTCATACTGAAGCCTGGGTGAATGCTCAGGTCTCCTGCATCACAGACTTCGATGCATACAAGAATTGGCTGACCCATGCCCCATTAGGTTTCAGATACCTACCCGTCTCAGCTTTGAGGCCTTTTGTCTAAGCTGTCTCTTAAGGTCATGGGGTTTCCGTAAATCTAATGTAAGGGAACTAACAAATTGGGAACAGAAAATGGACTCGAGGCCACATAGTAAAAGGAGCTTTATTATACCACTATAGACTGTTTCCTCATGCCCCATAGCCATAATAAAATTGCACAAAATATATCTCCTGGGAAAGAGACTTTGATTTCACAGCGGAAAATGATTCTTTGTATAGGGAGATCCTGTTCACTAAACGGCTATTACACTGCGCCACTCTCTGGGAACTTCACTATAAAATATTAGTCAGATGACACTTAATTCCACCCACTCTGCACAAGATTTTTAATAGCCATTCTCCCCTATACTGGCGCGTCTGCGGGCAAACAGGTACTAAATACCACCTCAAAATTCAGCCAATGTGGTCCAAATTATTCATCATCCTTAACCAAATTTGTCCAGGTATTTATATATTCGTCTGGGTATCTATATATTTGCCTGGGTATCTATATATTTGCCCGGGTACTTAAATGTTTGACCGGGCATTTATATATTAACTTGGGTATCTATACATTCGCCTGGATACTTATATATTCATCCGGGCATTTATATATTCACTCGGGTATCTATACATTCGTCTGGGTATTTATATATTCATCTGGGCATTTATATATTCACCCGGGTATCTGTATATTTGCCCCGGGTATCTATATAATTGCCAGGTATTTATATATTCACCCTGGTATCTTTATATTTGCCTGGGTGCCTATATTATCGCCCGGGTATTTATAAATTCACTATACCTTCCCTGGAGGTAGAATCAGATCAAGTGTTGCTCACTAAATTACTTAAACGTTTGGTAAAACAATTCCTTCACTTACAGTAAGAGCATGTTTATATATTCACCCGGGTCTATATATTCACCTGGGTGTCTATATACCCGGATGTCTATATATTCGCCCGAATATTTATATATTTACCCTGGGTATTATATATTTGCCCGGGTATTTACATATTTGTCACCGTCTGTAAAGATCAGGCATCTGCCCTCAAATGGAACCGTATCACCGATCACGCTCCGGCTCCATGTGGCAGATGCCTGAAGCTTCAGAAACTTCAGCTCTCAGCTATAACTTAACAGCCGAGACCGCTGGAGCTTCTTGAAGTTGAGACGTATATATACATCTTGTGGTACGATAGGCAAAGTATTGCAAGATATATATATATATACGTCTGTTTGGGTGAAGGGGTTAAAGGTTGGGCATTTAACATTGCACAAGCAATGTGCCAGCTACCCATTTTTGGTTCAGCACCCTGGTAGCGCTTGCTGATTGGTGGCTACATTTTGCAAAAATAATATATATTATTATTATATTTGACAGTTAAATAAAAAAAAAAAAACACGGCTCTATTTCGGTTCAAATGGAGTGATAGCAAAAATGCTAACAATTTGCCAGTATTTTGGGCAAGTTTTTTTGTCTGAAAGTCCCGGTAGTGAAGGGGTTACTATAAATTTACAGTTGATAGCACAAGCAACATTTATTAATTAAGATAGAGAGATTGGGGTAAATATAAACACCCGGGTGAATATAAAACTGTGAAAATACATAAATCCCAGAATAAATATATAAATACCCGGATAAATATATAAATACTCGGGTGAATAAAATCTTTAACATTCAGAAATATGCAACATTTTTAAATAGTAATTTACTACTATTTTTTAATAGAAGTAAATTAGAAAGTTGCTTAAAATTGCCGCTCTATCTGAACCATGAATTTTAACTTTACTATTCCTTTAACTATCGTTTCAGGCTCTCCTGAAAAAACAGGTCTCAGAAAATTCCTGAACGTTTTCCAAATGACCGGTACTTTCATTATTACGAGGTTGAAGCAGATCAAGTGTTGCTCACTAAATTACTTAAACGTTTGGTAAAAAGTTTCTTTAGTGAAATTCCCTCACTTACAGTAAGAACATGTTTATATTTAAGAAGGTGTGTTCTTTGTAAATAAGGGAATTTATATATTTATCCCAGTTTATATTCACCCGAGAATATTTATATTTAATATTTACTCGTATTAAATCCACCAGAGAATCTATATATTTACCCAGTTTATATTCACCCGGCTATGCATATATTCACCCGAATATATATTTACTCATATTAAATTCACCTGAGAATCTATATATTTACCCGGTTTATATTCACCCAGCTATGTATATATTCCATACCGGGTATTTATATAATTGCCCGGGAACCTATATAATGGCTGGGTATTTATAAATTCGCCCTGGTATCTTTATATTTGCCTGGGTACCTATATATAATCGCCTGGGTATTTATAAATTTACTATACCTTCCCTGGATCCCCTCACATCATAGGAGGGAACTTGGGTTAGCCCACCCCATAATAAAGGATAAACTTAAGTTTTGGGACCTTGTGAGGCACAGTCTTGCTCCCCATCCTTCCTCTGCCCAAACCTTGGCCACCGCCCTCCCTGACTCTCCTACTGAAGCCTGGCTGAATGCTCAGGTCTCCTGCATCACAGACTTCTACGCATACAAGAATTGGCTGACCCATGCCCAATTCTGTGTTAAGTTTCAGATACCTACCTGTCTCCGCTTCAGGGCCTTTCGTCTAAGCTGTCTCTTAAGGTCATGGGGTTTCCGTAAATCTAATGTAAGGGAACTAACAAATTGGGAACAGAAATGGACTTGAGGCCACATAGTAAAAGGAGCTTTATTATACCACTATAGACTGTTTCCTCATGCCCCATAGCCATAATAAAATTGCACAACATATCTCCTGGGAAAGAGACTTTGATTTCACAGCGGAAAATGATTCTTTGTATAGGGAGATCCTGTTCACTAAACGGCTATTACACTGCGCCACTCTCTGGGAACTTCACTATAAAATATTAGTCAGATGACACTTAGTTCCAGCCACTCTGCACAAGATTTTTAATAGCCATTCTCCCCTATACTGGCGCGTCTGCGGGCAAACAGGTACTACCACCCATGTTTAGTGGCATTGCCTCAAATTCAGCCAATGTGGTCCAAATTATTTGTCATCCTTAACCAAATCCACCCTGGTATCTGTATATTTGCCCGGGTATTTATATATTTGCCTGGGTATCTATATATTTGTCCAGGTATCTATATATTCACCCAGGCATCTATATATATTTGCCCGGTATTTATATATTCCTCTGGGTATCTATACATTTGTCCGGAAAGCTATATATTCACCTCGGTATTTATATATTCACCTGGGTACTTATATATTTGTTCGGGTATCTATATATTCACCCCAGGTATCTATATAATTGCCGGGTATTTATATATTTGCCCTGGTATCTTTATATTTGCCTCGGTACCTATAAAATTGCCTGGGTATTTATATATTCACTATACCTTTCCTGGATCCCCTCACATCATAGAAGGGAACTTGGGTTAGCCCACCCCATAATACAGGATACTCTTAAGTTTTGGGACCTTGTGAGGCACGGTCTTGAGATAGCTCCCTATCCTTCCCCTGCCCAAACCTTGGCCAGCGCCCTCCCTGACTCTCATACTGAAGCCTGGCTGAATGCTCAGGTCTCCTGCATCACAGACTTCTACGCATACAAGAATTGGCTGACCCATGCCCAATTCTGTGTTAAGTTTCAGATACCTACCTGTCTCTGCTTCAAGGCCTTTCATCTAATCTGTCTCTTAAGGTCATGGGGTTACCGTAAATCCAATCTAAGGGAACTAACAAATTGGGAACAGAAATGGACCCGAGGCCATGTAGTAAAAGTAGCTTAATAACCATCATAAAATTACACAGCATGTCTCTTGGGAGAGAGACTTTGATTTCACGGCGGACACTGATTCTTGGTATAAGGAGATCCTGTTCACTAAACGGCTATTACACTGCGCCACTCTCTGTGAACTTCACTATAAAATATTAGTCAGATGACAATTAGTTCCAGCCACTCTGCACAAGATTTTTAATAGCCATTCTCCTCTATACTGGCGCGTCTGCGGGCAAACAGGTACTACCGTCCATGCTTAGTGGCATTGCCTCAAAATTCAGCCAATGTGATCCAAATTATTTGTCCTCCTTAACCAAATTCACCCTGGTATCTGTATATTTGCCCGGGTATTTATATATTCGCCCGGGTATCTATATATTTGTCCAGGTATCTATATATTCACCCAGGCATCTATATATATTTGCCCGGTATTTATATATTCCTCTGGGTATCTATACATTTGTCCGGAAAGCTATATATTCACCTGGGTATTTATATATTCACCTGGGTACTTATATATTTGTTTGGGTATCTATATATTTGCCCCAGGTATCTATAATTGCCGGGTATTTATATATTCACCCTGGTATCTTTATATTTGCCTCAGTACCTATAAAATTGCCCGGGTATTTATATATTCACTATACCTTTCCTGGATCCACTCACATCATAGAAGGGAACTTGGGTTAGCCCACCCCATAATACAGGATACTCTTAAGTTTTGGGACCTTGTGAGGCAAGGTCTTGAGATAGCTCCCTATCCTTCCCCTGCCCAAACCTTGGCCAGCGCCCTCCCTGACTCTCATACTGAAGCCTGGCTGAATGCTCAGGTCTCCTGCATCACAGACTTCTATACATACAAGAATTGGCTGACCCATGCCCCATTAAGTTTCAGATACCTACCCGTCTCAGCTTTGAGGCCTTTTGTCTAAGCTGTCTCTTAAGTTCATGGGGTTACCGTATATCCAATGTAAGGGAACTAACGAATTGGGAACAGTAATGGACCCGAGGCCACATAGTAAAAGGAGCTTTATTATACCACACTATAGACTGTTTCCTCATGCCCCATAACCATCATAAAATTGCACAACATGTCTCCTGGGAAAGAGACTTTGATTTCATGGAGGACAATGATTCTTTGTATAGGGAGATCCTGTTCACTAAATGGCTATTACACTGCGCCACTCTCTGGGAACTTCACTATAAAATATTAGTCAGATGACACTTAGTTCCAGCCACTCTGCACAAGATTTTTAATAGCCATTCTCCCCTTTACTGGCGCGTCTGTGGGCAAACAGGTACTAAATACTGCCTCAAAATACAGCCAATGTAGTCCAAATTATTCATCATCCTTAACCAAATTCGCCCAGGTATTTATATATTCATCTGGGTATCTAAATATTTGCCTGGGTATCTGTATATTTGCCCGGGTACTTAAACGTTGGACCGGGTGTTTATATATTAACTTGGGTATCTATACATTCGCCTGGGTACTTATATATTCGTCCGGGCATTTATACATTCACTCGGGTATCTATACATTCGTCTGGGTATTTATATATTCATCTGGGCATTTATATATTCGCCCAGGTATCTGTATATTTGCCCCAGGTATCTATATAATTGCCGGGTATTTATATATTCACCCTGGTATTTTTATATTTGCCTGGGTATCTATATTATCACCCGGGTATTTATAAATTCACTATACTTTCCCTGGAGGTAGAATCAGATCAAGTGTTGCTCACTAAATTACTTAAACGTTTGGTAAAAAATTCCTTCACTTACGTAAGAGCATGTTTAGATATTCACCCAGGTCTATATATTCGCCTGGGTGTCTATATACCCGGATGTCTATATATTCGCCCGAATATTTATATATTCACCCTGGGTATTATATATTTGCCCAGGTATTTATATATCCACACGGACATTTATATATCTGCCCGGGTATTTATTTATTCGCTCCGGGTACTTATATATCCACCCGGGTATTTATTCATTAGTTCGGGTATTAATATATCAGCCCAGATATTTATTCGCCCGGGTATTTATTTATTCGCCCGGGTATTTATTTATTCACCCGGGTATTTATATATCCACTCGGGTATTTATATATTCGACAGGGTATTTAAATATCCACCCGGATATTTATATATCCACCCAGGTATTTATTTATTCACCGGGGTATTTATATATTTATCCGGGTATTTATATATTTGCCCGGGTATTTATATATTTACCCGGATATTTATATATTTACCCGGGTATTTATAATATTAATCAGATGACACTTAGTTCCAGCCACTCTGCACAAGATTTTTAATAGCCATTCTCCCCTATACTGGCGCGTCTGTGGGCAAACAGGTACTAAATACCGCCTCAAAATTCAGCCAATGTAGTCCAAATTATCCATCATCCTTAACCAAATTCGCCCAGGTATTTATATATTCATCTGGGTATCTATATATTTGCCTGGGTATCTATATATTTGCCCAGGTACTTAAATGTTGGACCGGGCATTTATATATTAACTTGGGTATCTATACATTCGCCTAGGTACTTATATATTTGTCCGGGCATTTATATATTCACTCGGGTATCTATACATTCATCTGGGTATTTATATATTCATCTGGGCATTTATATATTCGCCCGGGTATCTATACATTCATCTGGGTATTTATATATTCATCTGGGCATTTATATATTCGCCCGGGTATCTTTATATTTGCCTCGGTACCTATAAAATTGCCTGGGTATTTATATATTCACTATGTCTTTCCTGGATCCCCTCACATCATAGAAGGGAGCTTGGGTTAGCCCACCCCATAATACAGGATACTCTTAAATTTTGGGACCTTGTTAAGGCACGGTCTTGAGATAGCTCCCCATCCTTCCTCTGCCCAAACCTTGGCCAGCGCCCTCCCTGACTCTCATACTGAAGCCTGGCTGAATGCTCAGGTCTCCTGCATCACAGACTTCTATACATACAAGAATTGGCTGACCCATGCCCCATTAAGTTTTAGATACCTACCCGTCTCAGCTTTGAGGCCTTTTGTCTAAGCTGTCTCTTAAGGTCATGGGGTTACCGTAAATCCAATGTAAGGGAACTAACGAATTGGGAACAGTAATGGACCCGAGGCCACATAGTAAAAGGAGCTTTATTATACCACACTATAATAGCCATCATAAAATTGCACAACATGTCTCCTGGGAAAGAGACTTTGATTTCACGGCGGACAATGATTCTTTGTATAGGGAGATCCAATGTAAGGGAACTAACAAATTGGGAACAGAAAATGGACTCGAGGCCACATAGTAAAAGGAGCTTTATTATACCACTATAGACTGTTTCCTCATGCCCCATAGCCATAAAAAAATTGCACAAAATATATCTCCTGGGAAAGAGACTTTGATTTCACAGCGGAAAATGATTCTTTGTATAGGGAGATCCTGTTCACTAAACGGCTATTACACTGCGCCACTCTCTGGGAACTTCACTATAAAATATTAGTCAGATGACACTTAATTCCACCCACTCTGCACAAGATTTTTAATAGCCATTCTCCCCTATACTGGCGCGTCTGCGGGCAAACAGGTACTAAATACCACCTCAAAATTCAGCCAATGTGGTCCAAATTATTCATCATCCTTAACCAAATTTGTCCAGGTATTTATATATTCGTCTGGGTATCTATATATTTGCCTGGGTATCTATATATTTGCCCGGGTACTTAAATGTTTGACCGGGCATTTATATATTAACTTGGGTATCTATACATTCGCCTGGATACTTATATATTCATCCGGGCATTTATATATTCACTCGGGTATCTATACATTCGTCTGGGTATTTATATATTCATCTGGGCATTTATATATTCACCCGGGTATCTGTATATTTGCCCCGGGTATCTATATAATTGCCAGGTATTTATATATTCACCCTGGTATCTTTATATTTGCCTGGGTGCCTATATTATCGCCCGGGTATTTATAAATTCACTATACCTTCCCTGGAGGTAGAATCAGATCAAGTGTTGCTCACTAAATTACTTAAACGTTTGGTAAAACAATTCCTTCACTTACAGTAAGAGCATGTTTATATATTCACCCGGGTCTATATATTCACCTGGGTGTCTATATACCCGGATGTCTATATATTCGCCCGAATATTTATATATTCACCCTGGGTATTATATATTTGCCCGGGTATTTACATATTTGTCACCGTCTGTAAAGATCAGGCATCTGCCCTCAAATGGAACCGTATCACCGATCACGCTCCGGCTCCATGTGGCAGATGCCTGAAGCTTCAGAAACTTCAGCTCTCAGCTATAACTTAACAGCCGAGACCGCTGGAGCTTCTTGAAGTTGAGACGTATATATACATCTTGTGGTACGATAGGCAAAGTATTGCAAGATATATATATATACGTCTGTTTGGGTGAAGGGGTTAAAGGTTGGGCATTTAACATTGCACAAGCAATGCGCCAGCTACCCATTTTTGGTTCAGCACCCTGGTAGCGCTTGCTGATTGGTGGCTACATTTTGCAAAAATAATATATATTATTATTATATTTGACAGTTAAATAAAAAAAAAAACAAGGCTCTATTTCGGTTCAAATGGAGTGATAGCAAAAATGCTAACAATTTGCCAGTATTTTGGGCAAGTTTTTTTGTCTGAAAGTCCCGGTAGTGAAGGGGTTACTATAAATTTACAGTTGATAGCACAAGCAACATTTATTAATTAAGATAGAGAGATTGGGGTAAATATAAACACCCGGGTGAATATAAAACTGTGAAAATACATAAATCCCAGAATAAATATATAAATACCCGGATAAATATATAAATACTCGGGTGAATAAAATCTTTAACATTCAGAAATATGCAACATTTTTAAATAGTAATTTACTACTATTTTTTAATAGAAGTAAATTAGAAAGTTGCTTAAAATTGCCGCTCTATCTGAACCATGAATTTTAACTTTACTATTCCTTTAACTATCGTTTCAGGCTCTCCTGAAAAAACAGGTCTCAGAAAATTCCTGAACGTTTTCCAAATGACTGGTACTTTCATTATTACGAGGTTGAAGCAGATCAAGTGTTGCTCACTAAATTACTTAAACGTTTGGTAAAAAGTTTCTTTAGTGAAATTCCCTCACTTACAGTAAGAACATGTTTATATTTAAGAAGGTGTGTTCTTTGTAAATAAGGGAATTTATATATTTATCCCAGTTTATATTCACCCGAGAATATTTATATTTAATATTTACTCGTATTAAATCCACCAGAGAATCTATATATTTACCCAGTTTATATTCACCCGGCTATGCATATATTCACCCGAATATATATTTACTCATATTAAATTCACCTGAGAATCTATATATTTACCCGGTTTATATTCACCCAGCTATGTATATATTCCATACCGGGTATTTATATAATTGCCCGGGAACCTATATAATGGCTGGGTATTTATAAATTCGCCCTGGTATCTTTATATTTGCCTGGGTACCTATATATAATCGCCTGGGTATTTATAAATTTACTATACCTTCCCTGGATCCCCTCACATCATAGGAGGGAACTTGGGTTAGCCCACCCCATAATAAAGGATAAACTTAAGTTTTGGGACCTTGTGAGGCACAGTCTTGCTCCCCATCCTTCCTCTGCCCAAACCTTGGCCACCGCCCTCCCTGACTCTCCTACTGAAGCCTGGCTGAATGCTCAGGTCTCCTGCATCACAGACTTCTACGCATACAAGAATTGGCTGACCCATGCCCAATTCTGTGTTAAGTTTCAGATACCTACCTGTCTCCGCTTCAGGGCCTTTCGTCTAAGCTGTCTCTTAAGGTCATGGGGTTTCCGTAAATCTAATGTAAGGGAACTAACAAATTGGGAACAGAAATGGACTTGAGGCCACATAGTAAAAGGAGCTTTATTATACCACTATAGACTGTTTCCTCATGCCCCATAGCCATAATAAAATTGCACAACATATCTCCTGGGAAAGAGACTTTGATTTCACAGCGGAAAATGATTCTTTGTATAGGGAGATCCTGTTCACTAAACGGCTATTACACTGCGCCACTCTCTGGGAACTTCACTATAAAATATTAGTCAGATGACACTTAGTTCCAGCCACTCTGCACAAGATTTTTAATAGCCATTCTCCCCTATACTGGCGCGTCTGCGGGCAAACAGGTACTACCACCCATGTTTAGTGGCATTGCCTCAAATTCAGCCAATGTGGTCCAAATTATTTGTCATCCTTAACCAAATCCACCCTGGTATCTGTATATTTGCCCGGGTATTTATATATTTGCCTGGGTATCTATATATTTGTCCAGGTATCTATATATTCACCCAGGCATCTATATATATTTGCCCGGTATTTATATATTCCTCTGGGTATCTATACATTTGTCCGGAAAGCTATATATTCACCTCGGTATTTATATATTCACCTGGGTACTTATATATTTGTTCGGGTATCTATATATTCACCCCAGGTATCTATATAATTGCCGGGTATTTATATATTTGCCCTGGTATCTTTATATTTGCCTCGGTACCTATAAAATTGCCTGGGTATTTATATATTCACTATACCTTTCCTGGATCCCCTCACATCATAGAAGGGAACTTGGGTTAGCCCACCCCATAATACAGGATACTCTTAAGTTTTGGGACCTTGTGAGGCACGGTCTTGAGATAGCTCCCTATCCTTCCCCTGCCCAAACCTTGGCCAGCGCCCTCCCTGACTCTCATACTGAAGCCTGGCTGAATGCTCAGGTCTCCTGCATCACAGACTTCTACGCATACAAGAATTGGCTGACCCATACCCAATTCTGTGTTAAGTTTCAGATACCTACCTGTCTCTGCTTCAAGGCCTTTCATCTAATCTGTCTCTTAAGGTCATGGGGTTACCGTAAATCCAATCTAAGGGAACTAACAAATTGGGAACAGAAATGGACCCGAGGCCATGTAGTAAAAGTAGCTTAATAACCATCATAAAATTACACAGCATGTCTCTTGGGAGAGAGACTTTGATTTCACGGCGGACACTGATTCTTGGTATAAGGAGATCCTGTTCACTAAACGGCTATTACACTGCGCCACTCTCTGTGAACTTCACTATAAAATATTAGTCAGATGACAATTAGTTCCAGCCACTCTGCACAAGATTTTTAATAGCCATTCTCCTCTATACTGGCGCGTCTGCGGGCAAACAGGTACTACCGTCCATGCTTAGTGGCATTGCCTCAAAATTCAGCCAATGTGATCCAAATTATTTGTCCTCCTTAACCAAATTCACCCTGGTATCTGTATATTTGCCCGGGTATTTATATATTCGCCCGGGTATCTATATATTTGTCCAGGTATCTATATATTCACCCAGGCATCTATATATATTTGCCCGGTATTTATATATTCCTCTGGGTATCTATACATTTGTCCGGAAAGCTATATATTCACCTGGGTATTTATATATTCACCTGGGTACTTATATATTTGTTTGGGTATCTATATATTTGCCCCAGGTATCTATAATTGCCGGGTATTTATATATTCACCCTGGTATCTTTATATTTGCCTCAGTACCTATAAAATTGCCCGGGTATTTATATATTCACTATACCTTTCCTGGATCCCCTCACATCATAGAAGGGAACTTGGGTTAGCCCACCCCATAATACAGGATACTCTTAAGTTTTGGGACCTTGTGAGGCAAGGTCTTGAGATAGCTCCCTATCCTTCCCCTGCCCAAACCTTGGCCAGCGCCCTCCCTGACTCTCATACTGAAGCCTGGCTGAATGCTCAGGTCTCCTGCATCACAGACTTCTATACATACAAGAATTGGCTGACCCATGCCCCATTAAGTTTCAGATACCTACCCGTCTCAGCTTTGAGGCCTTTTGTCTAAGCTGTCTCTTAAGTTCATGGGGTTACCGTATATCCAATGTAAGGGAACTAACGAATTGGGAACAGTAATGGACCCGAGGCCACATAGTAAAAGGAGCTTTATTATACCACACTATAGACTGTTTCCTCATGCCCCATAGCCATCATAAAATTGCACAACATGTCTCCTGGGAAAGAGACTTTGATTTCATGGAGGACAATGATTCTTTGTATAGGGAGATCCTGTTCACTAAACGGCTATTACACTGCGCCACTCTCTGGGAACTTCACTATAAAATATTAGTCAGATGACACTTAGTTCCAGCCACTCTGCACAAGATTTTTAATAGCCATTCTCCCCTTTACTGGCGCGTCTGTGGGCAAACAGGTACTAAATACTGCCTCAAAATACAGCCAATGTAGTCCAAATTATTCATCATCCTTAACCAAATTTGCCCAGGTATTTATATATTCATCTGGGTATCTAAATATTTGCCTGGGTATCTGTATATTTGCCCGGGTACTTAAACGTTGGACCGGGTGTTTATATATTAACTTGGGTATCTATACATTCGCCTGGGTACTTATATATTCGTCCGGGCATTTATACATTCACTCGGGTATCTATACATTCGTCTGGGTATTTATATATTCATCTGGGCATTTATATATTCGCCCAGGTATCTGTATATTTGCCCCAGGTATCTATATAATTGCCGGGTATTTATATATTCACCCTGGTATTTTTATATTTGCCTGGGTATCTATATTATCACCCGGGTATTTATAAATTCACTATACTTTCCCTGGAGGTAGAATCAGATCAAGTGTTGCTCACTAAATTACTTAAACGTTTGGTAAAAAATTCCTTCACTTACGTAAGAGCATGTTTAGATATTCACCCAGGTCTATATATTCGCCTGGGTGTCTATATACCCGGATGTCTATATATTCGCCCGAATATTTATATATTCACCCTGGGTATTATATATTTGCCCAGGTATTTATATATCCACACGGACATTTATATATCTGCCCGGGTATTTATTTATTCGCTCCGGGTACTTATATATCCACCCGGGTATTTATTCATTAGTTCGGGTATTAATATATCAGCCCAGATATTTATTCGCCCGGGTATTTATTTATTCGCCCGGGTATTTATTTATTCACCCGGGTATTTATATATCCACTCGGGTATTTATATATTTGACAGGGTATTTAAATATCCACCCGGATATTTATATATCCACCCAGGTATTTATTTATTCACCGGGTATTTATATATTTATCCGGGTATTTATATATTTGCCCGGGTATTTATATATTTACCCGGATATTTATATATTTACCCGGGTATTTATAATATTAATCAGATGACACTTAGTTCCAGCCACTCTGCACAAGATTTTTAATAGCCATTCTCCCCTATACTGGCGCGTCTGTGGGCAAACAGGTACTAAATACCGCCTCAAAATTCAGCCAATGTAGTCCAAATTATCCATCATCCTTAACCAAATTCGCCCAGGTATTTATATATTCATCTGGGTATCTATATATTTGCCTGGGTATCTATATATTTGCCCAGGTACTTAAATGTTGGACCGGGCATTTATATATTAACTTGGGTATCTATACATTCGCCTAGGTACTTATATATTTGTCCGGGCATTTATATATTCACTCGGGTATCTATACATTCATCTGGGTATTTATATATTCATCTGGGCATTTATATATTCGCCCGGGTATCTATACATTCATCTGGGTATTTATATATTCATCTGGGCATTTATATATTCGCCCGGGTATCTTTATATTTGCCTCGGTACCTATAAAATTGCCTGGGTATTTATATATTCACTATGTCTTTCCTGGATCCCCTCACATCATAGAAGGGAGCTTGGGTTAGCCCACCCCATAATACAGGATACTCTTAAGTTTTGGGACCTTGTTAAGGCACGGTCTTGAGATAGCTCCCCATCCTTCCTCTGCCCAAACCTTGGCCAGCGCCCTCCCTGACTCTCATACTGAAGCCTGGCTGAATGCTCAGGTCTCCTGCATCACAGACTTCTATACATACAAGAATTGGCTGACCCATGCCCCATTAAGTTTTAGATACCTACCCGTCTCAGCTTTGAGGCCTTTTGTCTAAGCTGTCTCTTAAGGTCATGGGGTTACCGTAAATCCAATGTAAGGGAACTAACGAATTGGGAACAGTAATGGACCCGAGGCCACATAGTAAAAGGAGCTTTATTATACCACACTATAATAGCCATCATAAAATTGCACAACATGTCTCCTGGGAAAGAGACTTTGATTTCACGGCGGACAATGATTCTTTGTATAGGGAGATCCTGTTCACTAAACGTCTATTACACTGCGCCACTCTCTGGGAACTTCACTATAAAATATTAGTCAGATGACACTTAGTTCCAGCCACTTCTGCACAAGATTTTTAATAGCCATTCTCCCCTATACTGGCGCGTCTGTGGGCAAACAGGTACTAAATACCGCCTCAAAATTCAGCCAATGTAGTCCAAATTATTCATCATCCTTAACCAAATTCGCCCAGGTATTTATATATTCATCTGGGTATCTATATATTTGCCTGGGTATCTATTTGCCCGGGTACTTAAATGTTGGACCGGGCGTTTATATATTAACTTGGGTATCTATACATTCGCCTGGGTACTTATATATTCGTCCGGGCATTTATATATTCACTCGGGTATCTATACATTCGTCTGGGTATTTATATATTCATCTGGGCATTTATATATTCGCCCGGGTATCTGTATATTTGCCCCGGGTATCTATATAATTGCTGGGTATTTATATATTCACCCTGGTATTTTTATATTTGGCTGGGTACCTATATTATCGCCCAGGTATTTATAAATTCACTATACTTTCCCTGGAGGTAGAATCAGATCAAGTGTTGCTCACTAAATTACTTAAACGTTTGGTAAAAAATTCCTTCACTTACGTAAGAGCATGTTTAGATATTCACCCAGGTCTATATATTCGCCTGGGTGTCTATATACCTGGATGTCTATATATTCGCCCGAATATTTATATATTCACCTTGGGTATTATATATTTGCCCAGGTATTTATATATCCACACGGACATTTATACATCTTCCCGGGTATTTATATATCCACCTGGGTATTTATTCATTTGTTCGGGTATTTATATATCAGCCCGGATATTTATTCGCCCGGGTATTTATTTATCCGCCCGGGTATTTATATATTTACCCGGGTGTTTATATATATAGCCGACCGGGTGTTTATATATCTACCCGGGTGTTTATATATCTACCCGGGTGTTTATATAGTTACCCGGGTGTTTATATAGTTACCAGGGTATTTATATATTTACCCGGGTATTTATATATTTACCCGGGTATTTATTTATTTACCCGGGCATTTATTTATTTACCCGGGTATTTATTTATCTATCCGGGTATTTATTTATCTATCCGGGTATTTATATATTCGCCCGGGTATCTGGGTATTTTTATATTTGCCCGGGGTATTTATGTATTAGTTCGGGTATTTACATATTCATCCGGGTATTCGCCTGGGTACCTGGGAATTTACATATTCATCCGGGTATATATTCGCCTGGGTACCTGGGTATTTATATATTTGCCTGGGGTATTTATGTATTCGTTCGGGTATTTACATATTCATCCGGGTATATATTCACCTGGGTACCTGGGTATTTATATATTTTCCTGGGGTATTTATGTATTCGTTCAGGTATTTACATATTCATCCGGGTATTCACATATTCCTTCGGGTATTTATTAGTTTGTATATATACGTTCGGGTATCTATATATTTGCCCGGGTAGTCACCCGGGTATCTGTTCGGGGTATCTATTTATTTGCCCAGGCATTTATTTATTTGCCTGCTCATTTACATATTAATATAGTTCGGATATTTATATATTTATCCGGGTATTTATTTAGATTTAAGAGCTCTCCAGACAAAAGTTACATATTTCTGACCGTTAAAGATTTTATTCACCGAGTAGTTATATATTTATCAGGGTTTTCAGGTGTTTTCCCAGTTTTATATTCACTGGGGTGTTTATATGCACCGGGGTGTTTATATTCACCGGGGTGTTTATATTCAGCCCAATCTTTGTATCTTAATTAATGGTTGCTTGTGCTATCAACTGAAATTTCAGACAACTTACCCAAAATACCGGAGAATTTTTAGCATTTTTGTTTAACATATTGTACGGGGGAGATAGCCTGATGAAAAGCTGGAGGGTCTCTATTCTTCCAGGCTTTCTTAAAAAAAAAAAAAAAAAAATATTCACTGCTGTCCATTTTATATGCTCCTCTTACCCCAAACTGTTGAAGGAGATTGTTTTAACCCCTTAATGACTGGACCATTTTTCAATTTTCTTGCCCTTAATGACAATGGCTATTTTTACATTTCTGCAGTGTTTGTGTTTAGCTGTAATTTTCCTCTTACTCATTTACTTTACCCACACATATTATATACCGTTTTTCTCGCCATTAAATGGACTTTCTAAAGATACCATTATTTTCATCATATCTTATAATTTACTATAAAAAAAATATAAAATATGAGGAAAAAAAATTGAAAAAAAAAACACACTTTTTCTAACTTTTACCCCCAAAATCTGTTACACATCTACAACCACCAAAATACACCCATGCTAAATAGTTTCTAAATTTTGTCCCAAGTTTAGAAATACCCAATGTTTACATGTTCTTTGCTTTTTTTGCAGTTATAGGGCAATAAATACAAGTAGCACTTTGCTATTTCCAAACCACTTTTTTTCAAAATTAGCGCTAGTTACATTGGAACACTAATATCTTTCAGGAATCCCTGAATATCCCTTGACATGTATATATTTATATTTAGAAGACATCCCAAAGCATTGATCTAGACCCATTTTGGTATATTTCATGCCACCATTTCACCGCCAAATGCGATCAAATAAAAACAAAATCGTTAACTTTTGACGTTAACGTTGACTTTTTCACAATTTTTTTCACTAACTTTAGGTTTCTCGCTGAATTTATTTACAAACAACTTGTGCAATTATGGCATAAATGGTTGTAAATACTTCTATGGGATCCCCTTTGTTCAGAAATAGCAGACCTATATGGATTTGGCGTTGCTTTTTGGTAATTAGAAGGCCGCTAAATGCCGCTGCACACCACACGTGTATTATGCCCAGCCGTGAAGGGGTTAATTAGGGAGCTTGTAGGGAGCTTTTAGGTTTAATTTTAGCTTTAGTGTAGTGTAGTAGACAACCCAAATTATTGATATAGGCCCATTTTGGTATATTTCATGCCACCATTTCACCGCCAAATACGATCAAATAAAAAAAAAAAACTTAAATTTTTCACAATTTTAGGTTTCTCACTGAAATTATTTACAAACAGCTTGTGCAAGTATGGCACAAATGGTTGTAAATGCTTCTTTGGGATCCCCTTTGTTCAGAAATAGCAGACATATATGGCTTTGGTGTTGCTTTTTGGTAATAATAAGGCCGTTAAATACTGCTGCGCACCACACTTGTAATATGCCCAGCAGTTAAGGGGTTAATTAGGTAGCTTGTGGGGTTAATTTTTAGCTTTAGTGTAGAGATCTGCCTCCCACCTGACACATCCCACCCCCTGATCCCCCCCTGACCCCCCTCAAACAGCTCTCTTCCCTCCCCACCTCACAATTGTCACCGCCATCTTAAGTACTGGCAGAAAGTCTGCCAGTACTGAAATAAAATTTTTTTTTTTATTTATTTTTATTTTTTGGCATAAAGTCTGCAGTGATAGATCCCCCCTTACCCTACAACCTCCCTGATCCCCCCATACATCTTTCTAACCCTCCCCCTCTGTCTATTTGCCGCCATCTTGGGTACTGGCAGCTGTCTGCCAGTACCCAATTTGCCCCCCAAAATAGTTTTTTTTAACTTTTTAAATATAAAATATTTGTTTTCTGTAGTGTAGCTGGCCCCCCTAAATAATCTTCAACCCTCCCCCTCCCAGATCCCTTATTAAAGAACCGAGATGCCACTGCATCTAGATCGATCATTTTTTTAAAAAAATGGTCTGTAAATTTTGCACCCGCCCCCCCGGCCGCAACCTCCGCACCGGCAGCAAATGGTTATCAGGAACGATCGGTTATACAATAACAAAATGATGTAATGCTAGGTTAAAGCAGCTCCCACCCACCAACTCATTTGAACACATACATAGCCGATGCAGATGGGGCCACAGAGTGGCCCTTTCTGCATCGGTATGTAAAATGGGGGATTGTTGTGATGCCTCAATATTGAGGCATCACTACAATCCCTTGTAAGCAGCTGGAAGCGATCATGATCGCTTCCAGCACTTCAGACAACAGAGGACGTACCAGGTACGTCAACTGTCATTAAGGGAAGTTTTTTCTATGACGTACCTGGTACGTCCTCTGTAATTAAGGGGTTAAAGTACAGCATGGATCTACTGCTTGATTCTCCTATGTAAGCTACAATATTGTAACGTGCGTTGCAGGCAGGGGCACAGAAGTCACATGCTCATGATGCAGACCCACGTGACACACACGGCTATATTACATACAGTATACTTCGAGGATCACATCTGTGTGAGCTGCTGTGACTGAAGAAACATATTTATTAGAGTAAAAATGTATTAGATTTAGTATGTACTGTATATACACATCATATGCATCTTAACTTAAAGAAATATGAAACCCAATTTTTTCTTTCATGATTCAGATAGAGCATGCAATTTTAAACAACTTTCTAATTTACTTCTATTATCTATTTTGCTTCATTCTCTTGATATTCTTTGCTGAAAAGCATATCTAGATAGACTTAGTAGCTGCTGATTGGTGGCTGCACATAGATGCTGCGTGTGATTGGCTCACCCATGCACATTGCTATTTCTTCAGCAAAGAATATCTAAAGAATGAAGCAAATTAGATAATATAACTAAATTGGAAAGTTGTTTAAAATTGTACTCTCTACCAGAATCATGAAAGAAAATGTTTGGGTTTAGTGTCCCTTTAAATAAAATGCTTATTAAGTACTGTGTATTTGTGTTTCTAACTCCTCCCACCGTTTTATACTTCAAACTGCCCACAAGTTTTATGTTTTAAGAAAAGCCGTTTGCTGCAGGCACTATTATCAGTATAATTAGATAAGCCACTACATTTTTAATTGTACTATTAAACAGAGTCATTCTTTATGAAAAGTAGTACAGGCTAAATGCTGATGGCGGAGATCTTAGCCTAGGGGCCGGGTTCCTGTAAGTGATATGTTAGACCTCAATTTCTATACGAGATGTGTGGTTATCGTAGGAATTAGCTAGGTGACAAATATACGTGATATCAAAAAAGGCAGGAGGTGGGAAGTTGTGGACTAGCAGCTCACATGGTAGATGGTGTATATCAAAAGGGTAGGGGAAAAAACACCAGGGAGAGAGGAAAAGCAAGGAGACAAGGTCTGATGGGTTGTACCTAGGAGCTTCAGTCCAGGAATACTACATCGGTCCAGAACGTCCAAGATCTCTCTCTACATAGAAGTCAACTTTATTGAGAGCCCTATAAGGATAGGACTCCATATGTTTAATATATTGTACGGTGGAGATGACCTGATGAAAAGCTGCAGGGTCTCTACTCTTCCAGGTTCTGGCAATTGCCAATTTAGTGGCCATCAGGAGTTAGACTAAGAGCGTTTTACAGGCAGGGGTTCAATTTGGAAGGCCTAAATAAAGGAGGCAATCTTCTGGTCTGACGGGGATTGCTATGTGATTTTAGTTAAGGATGGCAAATAATTTGGACCAGATAGGCTGAATTTTGGGGGAATGCCACCAAACATGGGCGGTAGTACCTGTTTGCCCGCAGTCATGCCAGTATAGGGGAGAATGGCTATTAAAAATCTTGTGCAGAGTGGCTTGAACTTAGTGCCATCTGGCTAATATTTTATAATAAAGTTCCCAGACAGTGGCGCAGTGTACTAGCTGTTTAGTGAACAGGATCTCCCTATACAAAGAATCAGTGTCTGCCGTGAAATCAAAGTCTCTTTCCCAAGAGACATGTTGTGCTATTTTATGATGGCTATGGGGCATGAGGAACAGTCTATAGTGGTATGATAAAGCTCCTTTTACTATGTGGCCTCGGGTCCATTTCTGTTCCCAATTCGTTAGTTCCCTTAAATTGGATTTAGGTTAACCCCATGACCTAAAGAGACAGCTTAGACGAAAGGCCTCGAAGCAGAGACGGGTAGGTATCTGAAACTTAATGGGGCATGGGTCAGCCAATTCTTGTGATCGTAGAAGTCTGTGATGCAAGAGAAATGAGCATTCAGCCAGGCTTCAGTATGAGAGTCAGGGAGGACCAAGGTTTTGGCAGGGGAAAGATGGAGAGATACCTCAAGACCGTGCCTCACAAGGTCCCAAAACTTACGAGTATCCTGAATTATGTGGTGGGCTAACCTAAGTTCCCTCCTATGATGTGACGGGATCCTGGGAAGGACAGATAGTTTCAAGGCAGACGGGAGGAATGCACTCTTGACCTCATACCAGTTGGGGGGTGTTATCTTGGATATTCCAGCCCATCAGGTGGGAGAGTCTGGCTGTGTTATAATAGAGAATGATATTTTGTAAGGCTAGTCCCCCTGGTTTCAATTGACCTTTGTAAGACTATATGAGATGTGTGGTTATCGTAGGAATTAGCTAGGTGACAAATATACCAAAAATATATCAAAAGGCAGGAGGTGGGAAGTTGTGGACTAGCAGCTCACGGGTAGATGGTGTTAGAGTATATCAGAAGGGTAGGGGAACAAAAACACCAGGGGGAGGGGGAAAGCAAAGGAGTCCCCCAGTTTCAATTGACCTTTGTAAGGTTTGTCTAGAGGCTCTGGGTGTCTTACCCTTCCAAACATATGTAAAAACTATATATATTTTTTTAAGTAGACAACCAATTGATTGGTATATGATTTTGGTATATTTCATGCCACCATTTCACCGCCAAATGCAATCAAATAATTTTTTTTTTTAATTTTTTTTCACAAACTTTAGGTTTCTCACTATAATTATTTATATACTGCTTGTGCAATCATGGAGTAAATGGTTGTAAAAGTTTCTCTGCGATTTCTCTGTTAGAAATATCAGACATATATGGCTTTGCCATTGCTTTTTGGTAATTAGAAGGCCGCTAAATGCAGCTGTGCACCACACTTCTATTATTCCCAGCAGTCACAGGGTTAATTAGGTATCTTAAAAGGTTAATTTTAGCTTTAGTGTATAGATTACCCTCCCATCTCACACTTCCCAATATTCGGGTATTTATATATTTAAGCAAACATTTTTATATTCACCCAGGTATTTAAGTATGCATCTGGGTATTTATATATTTACTCAGACATTTATATAATTACCTGTGTATTTTTGTATTTAACCTGGGGTATTTATATATTTGTCCAGGTATTTATATGTTTTCCCAGTTTATATTAACCCGGGAATTTACATATTCACCACGGTTTTTATATATTTACCCGGTCAATATTTACCCAGGTATTACATATTCACCCCAGTTGCTAGTTTCCTGGGTATTTATATATTTGCCCCAGTTTATATTCACCCCAATCTCTGTATCCTAATTAATAAATGTGCTACCAATTGTAAATTGGTATTAACCCCTTCACTACCGGGACTTTCAGACAAAAACTTGCCCAAAATACCAGAGAATTTTTTTCATTTTTTCTATTACTCCATTTAAACATAAATAGAGCCTTGTTTTTTATTTACCTGTCAAAACCATATATATATATTTTATTTTTGCAAAATATATTTTTATTGAGGTAATTAGATACATGATTAGATACATAAACAGGTAACACAATCACAGGGTTACTAGAAATCATTGGTGCCCTAGGTGGAGAATGATGCTAACCAAGAAATTAAAAACATGGTGGCTTGTCTAATAAACTGAGTGAGTCTTAATGAAAAGTAAATCCAAAAAAAGAAGGTAGTAATCCCAAACATCTGATAAATATAAAAAGCGGCTTTATTGTAATAACATTAAAATAATGACATGGTTCACAAAAGAAAAAAGGGTTTTACGCATTTCGGCTAGGGCCGTACTCATAAACCTGGAAAGGCACCGGTGAGTGCCATTTAAAAAGGATAAGTCCACAATGGTCATTGGTTGGTGCTAGACACACCCCTATTAACCAATTAGTTGTCTGAATATACACAGTAAAACATTAGAGGATAATGGATAATGCAGAAAAACATATATATATATATGTATAAGACAATATAACTCAACAATATCTTATAACTGTATAGTGTCAAAAGATATATTTATATACAATATAGGAGATAGGTATAAACAATGCAAGCGAAAAGTAACACTGATACTTACATGTGTTGCAAAAAAAAAAAAAAAAAAAATGTATTTATATATATATATATATATATATATATATATATATATATATATATATATACAGTATGAGCATTAAATACAAAATATAAGCCTGAATATATATAAGTATAAGAATGGTTTGAATACTTAATAATACCAATAAATAATGTAACAAACACATGCCTAGATTTAGAGTTTTGCGGCCAAAGGGGTGCGTTAGCTACGCGTCTTTTTTTTCTAGCGCTGCTTCTAAACAACGCTGGTATTTAGAGTTCTCTGAAGGGCTGCGTTAGGCTCCAAAAAGGGAGCGTAAGGGCATATTTACCGCCACTTCAACTCTCAATACCAGCGTTGCTTACGGTAGCGGCTAGCTGGAAAAACGTGCTTGTGCACGATTCCCCCATAGGAAACAATGGGGCAGTTTGGGCTGAAAAAAAACCTAACACCTGCAAAAAAAGCAGCGTTCAGCTCCTAACGCAGCCCCATTGTTTCCTATGGGGAAACACTCTTTAAGTCTGCACCTAATACCCTAACATGAACCCCGAGTCTAAACACCCCTAACCTTACACTTATTAACCCCTAATCTGCCACCCCCGCTATCGCTGACACCTGCATTACACAATTAACCCCTAATTTTCCGCTCCGGACACCGCCGCAACCTACATTATCCCTATGAACCCCTAATCTGCTGCCCCTAGCATCGCCGACACCTATATTATATTTATTAACCCCTAATCTGCCCCCCAACGTCGCCGCTACCTTACCTACACTTATTAACCCCTAATCTGCCGACCGGACCTTGCCGCTACTCTAATAAAGTTATTAACCCCTAAACCGCCGCACTCCCACCTCACAAACCCGATAATAAATAGTATTAACCCCTAATCTGCCCTCCCTAACATCGCCGCCACCTAACTTCAAGTATTAACCCCTAATCTGCCGACCGGACCTAGCCGCTACTCTAATAAATGTATTAACCACAAAAGCTAAGTCTAACCCTAACCCTAACACCCCCCTAAGTTAAATATAGTTTTAATCTAACGAAATAAATTACATTTTATTAACTAAAGTATTCCTATTTAAAACTAAATACTTACCTGTAAGATAAACCCTAATATAGCTACAATATAACAAATAATTATATTGTAGCTATTTTAGGATTTATATTTATTTTACAGGCAACTTTGTATTTATTTTAACTAGGTGCAATAGCTATTAATTAGTTATTAACTATTTAATAGCTACCTATTTAAAATAATTACAAAATTACCTGTAAAATAAATCCTAACCTAAGTTACAATTAAACCTAACACTACACTAGCAATAAATTAATTAAATAAATTACCTACAATTACCTACAATTAAATAAACTAAACTAAATTACAAAAAAAACAAACACTAAATTACATAAAATAAAAAAAGATTACAAGAATTTTAAGCTAATTACACCTACTCTAAGCCCCCTAATAAAATAACAAAGCCCCCCAAAATAAAAAAATGTCCCTACCCTAATCTAAATTAAAAAAGTTAACAGCTCTATTACCAGCCCTTAAAAGGGCTTTTGTGGGGCATGCCCCAAAGTAATCAGCTCTTTTGCCTGTAAAAAACACACAATACCACACCCCAACATTAAAACCCACCACCCACATACCCCTACTCTAACCCAAACCCCCCTTAAATAAACCTAACACTACCCCCCTGAAGATCTCCCTACCTTGAGTCGTCTTCACCCAACCGGGGCGAAGTCTTCATCCGATGGGGCAGAAGAGAACATCCAGACCGGCAGAAGTCTTCATCCTATCAGGGCAGAAGAGGACATCCGGACCGGCAGACATCTTCATCCAAGCGGCATCTTCTATCTTCATCCATCCGACGAGGAGCGGCTCCATCTTCAAGACCTCCGGCGCGGAACATCCTCCTTCCCTGACGACTACCCGACGAATGAAGGTTCCTTTAAGTGACGTCATCCAAGTTGGCGTCCCTCGAATTCCGATTGGTTGATAGGATTCTATCAGCCAATCGGAATTAAGGTAGGAAAAATCTGATTGGCTGATTGAATCAGCCAATCAGATTCAAGTTCAATCAGATTGGCTGATCCAATCAGCCAATCAAATTGAGCTCGCATTCTATTGGCTGATCGGAACAGCCAATAGAATGCGAGCTCAATCTGATTGGCTGATTGGATCAGCCAATCCGATTGAACTTGAATCTGATTGGTTGATTCAATCAGCCAATCAGATTTTTCTTACCTTAATTCCGATTGGCTGATAGAATCCTATCAGCCAATCGGAATTCGAGGGACGCCATCTTGGATGACGTCATTTAAATGAACCTTCATTCGGCGAGTAGGCGTCGGTGAAGAAGGATGGATCCGCGTCGGCTGGAAGAAGATGGCTCCGCTCCAGAAGGATGAAGATAGAAGATGCCGCTTGGATGAAGATGTCTGCCGGTCTGGATGTCCTCTTCTGCCCGGATAGGATGAAGACTTCTGCCGCTCCGGATGTCCTCTTTTGGTCCATCAGTGCCCGGCTGGGTGAACACGACTCAAGGTAGGGAGATCTTCAGGGGGGTAGTGTTAGGTTTATTTAAGGGGGGTTTGGGTTAGAGTAGGGGTATGTGGGTGGTGGGTTGTAATGTTGGGGGGTGGTATTGTGCTTTTTTTTACAGGCAAAAGAGCTGATTACTTTGGGGCATGCCCCGCAAAAAGCCCTTTTAAGGGCTGGTAAAAGAGCTGGTTACTTTTTAATTTAGAATAAGGTAGGGACCTTTATTATTTTGGGGGGCTTTTTTATTTTATTAGGGGGCTTAGAGTAGGTGTAATTAGCCTAATATTCTTGTAATCTTTTTTTTTTTTTTTTGTAATTTAGTTTTTTTTTTTGTAGTTTAGCTTAGTTTATTTAATTGTATTTAATTGTAGGTACTTGTAGTTAATTTATTTAATTTATTTATTGATAGTGTAGTGTTAGGTTTAATTTTAACTTAGGTTAGGATTTATTTTACATGTAATTTGGTAATTATTTTAACTAGGTAGCTATTAAATAGTTAATAACTATTTAATAGCTATTGTACCTAGTTAAAATAAATACAGTTGCCTGTAAAATAAATATAAATCCTAAAATAGCTACAATATAATTATTCGTTATATTGTAGCTATATTAGGGTTTATTTTACAGGTAAGTATTTAGCTTTAAATAGGAATACTTTAGTTAATAATATTTAATCTATTTAGTTAGATTAAAATTATATTTAATTTAGGGGGTGTTAGGGTTAGGGTTAGACTTAGCTTTAGGGGTTAATACATTTATTAGAGTAGCGGCGAGGTCCGGTCGGCAGATTAGGGGTTAATAAGTGTAGGTAGTTAGCGGTGACGTTGGGGGGGGGGCAGATTAGGTGTTAATAAATATTATGTAGGTGTCGGCGATGTTAGGGGCAGCAGATTAGGGGTTCATAGGGATAATGTAGGTGGCAGCGGTGTGCGGTCGGCAGATTAGGGGTTAAAAATATTTATTACAGTGGCGGCGATGTGGGGGGACCTCGGTTTAGCTGTACATAGGTAGTTTATGGGTGTTAGTGTACTTTAGAGCACAGTAGTTAAGAGTTTTATAAACCGGCGTTAGCCCAAAAAGCTCTTAACTGCTGACTTTTTTCTGCGGCTGGAGTCTTGTCGGTAGAGGGTCTACTGTTCACTTCAGCCAAGACTCTAAATACCGGAAGATCCCATTTTAAAGATAGGATACGCAATTGGCGTAAGGGGATCTGCGGTATGGAAAAGTTGCGGCTTGAAAGTGAGCGTTAGACCCTTACCTACACGACTCTAAATACCAGAGGGCGGCCAAAAGCAGCGTTAGGACCCCTTAACGCTGCTTTTGACGGCTACCGCAGAACTCTAATTCTAGGCAACAGTATTTAGTTTGTTAACATCATGCATTACCAAGTTTCAACACAATGTGTGGCAATATACAAACTCATGGTAGATGAAATAATACTAAGGCAAACCAACTCGACTATGTATATTTCAATAGTAATCGATACATACTTCATAGAATATTTAATACTGCTGCACATCAATTTCAAATATTGTAATACATTGATTAAATTAAATTAAAGTTAAGGTTAAAGTTGAAGTTAAATTAGCACATGCATGTATATAAATTATTATAATCACAAAGGCCTAGATTTAGAGTTTGGCGTTAGCCGTCAAAAGCAGCGTTAAGGGGTCCTAACGCTGCTTTTTACCGCCGGCTGGTATTTAGAGTCAGACAGGAAAGGGTCTACCGCTCACTTTCTTTCCGCGACTCCAGGCTACTGCAGATCCCTTAAGTCAATTGCGTATCCTATCTTTTCAATGGTATTTGCCTAACGCTGGTATTTGGAGTCTTGGAACAAGTGAGCGGTAGAGCCTCTACCGACAAGACTCCTACCGCCAAAAAAAGTCAGTAGTTAAGAGTTTTATGGGCTAACGCGGGAACATAAAGCTCTTAACTACTGTGCTATAAAGTACACTAACACCCATAAACTACCTATGTACCCCTAAACCGAGGCCCCCCACATCGCAAACCCTATAATAAATTTTTTTAACCCCTAATCTGCCGACCGGACACCGCCGCCACCTACATTATCCCTATGAACCCCTAATCTGCTGGCCCTAACATCTCTGACACCTCTATTATATTTATTAACCCCTAATCTGCCCGCCCAACGTCGCCGCTACCTACCTACACTTATTAACCCCTAATCTGCCAACCCGACATCGCTGCCACTATAATAAATATATTAACCCCTAAACCGCCGCACTCCCGCCTCGCAAACACTATAATAAATTGTATTAACTCCTAATCTGCCCTCCCTAACATCGCCGCCACCTACCTACAATTATTAACCCCTAATCTCCCGCCCGCAACATTGCCGCTACTATAATAACGTTATTAACCCCTAAACCTAAGTCTAACCCTAACCCTAACACCCCCCTAACTTAAATATAATTTTAATTATACAAAATAAATTTACTATTATTAAATAAATTATTCCTATTTAAAACTAAATACTTACCTATAAAATAAACCCTAATATAGCTACAATATAACTAATAGTTACATTATTTTAGGATTTATATTTATTTTACAGGCAACTTTGTATTTATTTTAACTAGGTACAATAGCTATTAAATAGTTAATAAATTACCTGTAAAATAAATCCTAACCTAAGTTACAAATACACCTAACACTACACTATCATTAAATAAATTAACTACAATTACCTACAATTAAATTCAATTAAATAAACTAATCTATACTACAAAAACAAACAAACACTAAATTACAGAAAATAAAAAAATAGTACAAGAAGTTTAAACTATTTACACCTAATCTAAGCCCCCTAATAAAATAATAAAGCCCCCCAAAATAAAAAAATGTCCTACCCTATTCTAAAGTACAAAGTAATCAGCTCTTTTACCAGCCCTTAAAAGGGCTTTTTGCGGGGCATTGCCCCCAAGTAATCAGCTCTTTTACCTGTAAATAAAAATACAACCCCCCCACAACATTAAAACCCACCACCCACATACCCCTACTCTAACCCACCCCAAACCCCCCTTAAAAAAAGCCTAACAATAACCCCCTGAAGATCTCCCTACCTTGAATCGTCTTCACCCAGCCGGGCACCAGTGGTCATCCGATCCGTCCAGTAGTCTTCATCCGATGGGGCAGAAGAGGACATCCAGACCGGCAAAAGTCTTCATCCTATCCGGGCAGAAAAGGACATCCGGACCGGCAGACATCTTCATCCAAGCGGCATCTTCTCTCTTGATCTATCCGACGAGGAGCGGCTTCATCTTCAAGACCTCCGGCACGGAGCATCTATTGGCTGATCTATTGGATCAGCCAATAGAATGCGAGGTCAATTCTATTGGCTGATCCAATGAGCCAATCGGATTGAACTTCAATCTGATTGGCTGATTCCATCAGCCAATAAGATTTTTCCTACCTTAATTCCAATTGGCTGATAGAATCCTATCAGCCAATCGGAATTCGAGGGACGCCATCTTGGATGATGTCCCTTAAAGGAATCTTCATTTCGTCGTTAGTCGTCGGCCTGGAAGGATGCTCCGCGCCGGAGGTCCTTGAGGATGAAGCCGCTCCTCGTCGGATGGATGAAGATAGAAGATGCCGCTTGGATGAAGATGTCTGCCGGTCCGGATGTCCTCTTCTGCCCGGATAGGATGAAGATTTCTGCTGGTCTGGATGTCCTCTTCTGCCCCATCGGATGAAGACTACTGGAAGGATCGGATGACCACTGGTGCCCGGCTGGGTGAAGACGACTCAAGGTAGGGAGATCTTCAGGGGGTCAGTGTTAGGATTTTTTAAGGGGGGTTTGGGTGGGTTAGAGGTAGGGGTATGTGGGTTTTAATGTTGGGGGGGGGGTTGTATTTTTATTTACAGGTAAAAGAGCTGATTACTTGGGGGTAATGCCCCGCAAAACGCCCTTTTAAGGGCTGGTAAAAGAGCTGATTACTTTGTACTTTAGAATAGGGTAGGACATTTTTTTATTTTGGGGGGCTTTATTATTTTATTAGGGGGCTTAGATTAGGTGTAATTAGTTTAAACTTCTTGTACTATTTTTTTATTTTCTGTAATTTTGTGTGTTTTTTTGTATTATAGATTAGTTTATTTAATTAAATGTAATTGTAGGTAATTGTAGTTAATTTATTTAATTTATTTAATGATAGTGTAGTGTTAGGTGTATTTGTAACTTAGGTTAGGATTTATTTTACAGGTAATTTTGTAATTATTTTAACTAGGTAGTTATTAAATAGTTAATAACTATTTAATAGCTATTGTACCTAGTTAAAATAAATACAAAGTTGCCTGTAAAATAAATATAAATTCTAAAATAGCTACAATGTAATTATTAATTATATTGTAGCTAGATTAGGGTTTATTTTATAGGTAAGTATTTAGTTTTAAATAGGATTAATTTATTTAATTATAGGAATATTATTTTGTTTTATTTAAATTATATTTATGTTAGGGGGGGTGTTAGGGTTAGGGTTAGACTTAGGTTTAGGGTTAATAACTTTATTATAGTAGCGGCAACGTTGGGGGCGGGAGATTAGGGGTTAATAATTGTAGGTAGGTGGCGGCGATGTTAGGGAGGGCAGATTAAGGGTTAATACAATTTATTATAGTGTTTGCGAGGCGGGAGTGCGGCAGTTTAGGGGTTAATACATTTATTATAGTGGCGGCGAGGTCCGGTCAGCAGAGTAGGGGTTAATAAGTGTTGGTAGGTGGCGGCGACGTTGGGGGAGGGTCAGATTAGGGGGTAATAAATATAATATAGGTGTCTGCGATGTTAGGGGCAGCAGATTAGGGGTTCATAGCTATAATGTAGTTGGTGGCGGTGTCCGGAGCGGAAGATTAGGGGTTAATAGTATAATGCAGGTGTCAGCGATAGCGGGGGCGTCAGATAAGGGGGTTAATAAATGTAAGGTTAGGGGTGTTTAGACTCAGGGTTCATGTTAGGGTGTTAGGTGCAGACATAAAATTCCTTTCCCCATAGGAAACAATGGGGCTGCGTTAGGAGCTGAACGCTGCTTTTTTACAGGTGTTAGGTTTTTTTTTACAGCCGGCTCAGCCCCATTGTTTCCCATGGGGATATCATGCACGAGCACGTTTTTCCATCCCCTTAATGACCACAATGTACCCTGTATGTCACTGGTCGTTAAGGGTTTTTTCAGGACATAATAGCACAAGTCTAGCAAAAACACGCTATTAATGCCTTCCCTCCAGCAGGCTTTGTGGAATAGAGCAGTCTCAACGCTGCTTGCAAGACCGCACTATAAAACAATCAAGTCCCAAAAAAAGACCAGTGACATACAGGGTACGTCGCTGGTCCTTAAGGGGTTAAGAGTTAAAAGCCGCAACGCAAAACTCGTAATCTAGGTGTATGTGAAGAAAATAGGAATGTAAAATATGCAGAAATGCCCACTGGGGGCCACAATTTAGGACTAACAGTATGTATAATCATTTTAAATATATACATATATTTATTTAATATTCTATATTTAATATTTCAATAATACGCATTGAAGATTGCAATTCTTCATGTGTACTAACCCGACCGAGTAAGTCCTAAATTGCAAACACCAATGTGCGTTACATATATTTATTTAATAGTGTTCCACTCGTAATCTTACCCTAAAATATAAACTTATATTGGATGTTCTTATATTGTTTTGTGCATAGGATGTGATTCTCTTCTGCAGTAAATCTGCTGGAGATTTTGGGCCCCATTTAACAATGTTCATCCGGCATCACGGCCAGCGAGCAGCAGTATGCTACCCGCATTTAACATTGCACAAGTGACTGTTTGTGCAGTGCCGCCCCCTGGTAGATATTGATGAAACAAGACAAAAATATCTCACACACCCAGTTTGCTAAATTTCTTTCCACTGATAAAATCCTCCAAACCCCTTATTCATTTTGTTACACTTCTCTGAACCTTTGCTAGTTTTGCATTGTCCTTTATAATAATTTTGCTCAAAACTGTACTCCATACACAAGGTGAGGTCTTACTAGGCATTTGTATAAAGGAGTGATTATGTTTCCTTCCATTGCATTCATTTACACATGCTAATATCTGAAAAGTGTGATCATTTGTTTATATTTATTTATAAATATATGTGACTACCAATATATATTACTTTATATAGGTGTCTCTTTACAGAGATAGATAGAGAGGTAGATGATAGATAGATAGACAGATAGATAGACAGATAGATGATAAACAGATAGATAAACAGATAGATAAATTGATAGATGGACAGACATACAGACATAGCTAAAAAAAAGGTCCCTTCTCTAATACCTACAAAGCTCAGGCCTGCTGGGTAAACGAATAATTGTAGAACAACATATGTATTTTTAATGGACATGTCAGGTTTAACAAAACTTCCCATCTGCTCAGCTGTTTTTTTGTAAATGAGAATAGAACATTATTTACAACAGTAGTATATCAAATTCAGAAAGAAGTGCTAAAATCCCCCTGAACATTCTCCGTGCAGTTTAATCCACATCTGTTACAATATTTCAATGTTAAGTGAACATGTTGTGCGGTTGTGACATTAGTTCGGTAATAAAATCGCGAGTGAGTAAGCCGTAGAACATTGCCCTGGTAGTAGATCACAGTATTATGGATCATTTGTACTTACGCTTGTTAAATTGTCTTAGTGAGTGGCTGAGTTTGGTTATAGCCTGCGTCTCGGGGAATTTTAGCTTCTAATTAAACTCTAAAATGGTCTTAAAGGTACATAACATACATTTTTTATACAACTTTTTTTTTTAGTGTTGAAAATATGTATTATTTATTTTTTATTGTACACTCACAGGAAAAATAACACAACATATGTAACCAAGGTACAATAACATAACAAATAACACTAAATGCTAGATTAAAAGAGGTGCAATATTTTTTTTCAATCGTATTACAAGTTCCCAAAAAACATATTTTGCGCAAGCAGTAACCCGGATAGCGCAAATATCCTAACTTAACTTTTCAAGTGTCCTTGCATGTATTCACCCATATAAATCAATGAAGAAAAATAAAGTAGAAAAAAAACCTAACATCCGAGATCGCGCAAACACCATCGCATTTACGCATTCCCCATACAAGTCAATGGAGAAACAAAAAACATAACATATTTCTATTATCAAATGTGAAATATTTATAGTAAATACATAGGTAAAATCTTTATTTAATATGAATATTGCATAGATATGTTTTATCATGTTGTCATCAACTTAATGGCAAAGGGCTCTAATACACTTATATATATATACATATATACAGTACATATATATATATGTATGTCTATATGTGTGTACATATATATTTATGTGTTTATATGTGTGTATATATATCTGTCAATACATATATACACATATAAATACATAAATACAAATGTACACACACACACACACACACATAAATATATATACAGTATATATGTATACAAATACATATTTAGACATGTATACGTATGTATCTCTATGTTAAAGTCCATCGCATGCCTTTTTTCTAACACCTGAGATCTCATATCTTTGAGTTCTTATAACTTTTTTGCGTAATATATATATTTTAATATGAGTGTAACTGTACTTTGTAATGTAATTTTTGATATGTTTTGTAAAACTTTTTTGTTTCAGAAAACAGTCAACCACAGCTCTGACATTGGGTTAAGGATTGAAGCATAGCAATTTCGCTCAACTTCGAATATCAGCGCAATTAAAAAGGCTTGCAAAAAGACGATATCGCCTGCGCAAAATAGTTTGTACCTCACTTGTAATTTAGCCCTAAAAATATAAGTAACAGTCTTCAGAATTTCTCAGTAAAATGTGATATTGTCCATGATATCAATAAAACCCATTACTAGGTGTAAGGTCTCTTACTCAAACGTCCACCTAGATAATATTAAACATGTGAAGCAGGCGACAAAGCACATTTATAATCCTGTTGTGGAAATATTAGTGCACAATAATAATAATCTAGCGAAAATAAAACAGATAACATCAAACAAAGACAAACACATATAGATTTGATTGCATATTTAATAGGAAGATAAGATACCCAGCTCGGGGTCTTGAAGTGAAAACATGGGGGAACTTTGTGGGTGCAAAATAATGTATTGGTGGGACAAAAAGCTCAATTAGGTCTCCAGTCAAATATGTAACATTGATTTTATCAAGAAACACCTGCATAACTCAGCTCCCACATCACCTCTGTACAAAGATGATGTGACCGGATTACAAACAAGTTTACCTAGTTGATAATTTGCGTATAAGATTCCCAGAATAATTTAATTTCAAGAAACTGATCCAGTTTCCCAGTGCAACAGCAATAATATCTTTCTAAGTATAATGTGGCATTACATTTTTGTAACCAACAGTAATAATATCTTTCTAAGTATAATGTGGCATTACATTTTTGTAACCAATATGGCTTAGACAGACTTGTAGATGATTTCTAAAAAGCAGGTATCAACTGTTTAGCACAGTTAAAGTGATTGTGAACTTTACCTATTTGCTGCCTAGTATATACAATTGTTATTAAAATCAGGGGCACTTTCATTGATTACATTTTTGTTAAGATGCTTTTGCCTAGATTACAAGTTTTGCGGGTAACAGGGTGAGGTATTAACTTGCACGTTATTCTCACCGCTCACTTTTCTGCAACGCTGGTATTACGAGTTTTCAGAAACCCGGCGTTAAAAGACAAAAAGTGAGCGTAGAGCAAAATTTTGCTCCAAATCTCACTTCAATACCAGCGCTGCTTAAGTCAGGGGTGAGCTGGTGTTACGTGCTCGTGCACGATTTCCCCATAGGAATGAATGGAGAGAGCCGGCTGAAGAAAAGTCTAACACCTGCAAAAAAGCAGCGTAAAACTGAGTAATGCAGCCCCATTGATTACTATGGGGAAATAAAATTTATGTTTACACCTAACACCCTAACATGAACCCCGAGTCTAAACACCCCTAATCTTTCACTTATTAACCCCTAATCTGCCGCCCTGGCATCGCCGACACCTGCATTATAATTATTAACCCCTAATCTGCCGCTCCGGACACATGCGCCAAATACATTATACTTATTAACCCCTAATCTGCTGCCCCAAACATCGCCGACACCTACATTATACTTATTAACCCCTAATCTGCTGCCCCAAACATCGCCGACACCTACATTATATTTATTAACCCCTAATCTGCTGCCCCCAATGTCGCCACAACCTACCTACATTTATTAACCCCTAATCTGCCGCCCCCCAATGTCACCACCATTATAATAAACATATTAACCCCTAAACCGCCGCACTCCCACCTCACAAACATTAGTTAAATATTATTAACCTCTAATCTGCCGCCCCCAACATTGCCGCCACTATATTAAACGTATTAACCCCTAAACCTAAGTCTAACCCTAACCCTAACACCCCCTAACTTAAATATAATTAAAAGTAATCTAAATAAATATTCCTATCATTAACTAAATTATTCCTATTTAAAAACTAAATACTTACCTGGTAAAATAAACCCTAAACTAGCTACAATATAACTAATAGTTACATTGTAGCTAGCTTAGGTTTTATTTTTTATTTTACAGGCAACTTTGTATTTATTTTAACTAGGTAGAATAGTTTCTAAATAGTTATTAACTATTTAATGGCTACCTAGTTAAAATAAATACAAAAGTACCTGTAAAATAAAACCTAACCTAAGTTACAATAACACCTAACACTACACTATAATTAAATAAATTAAATAAATTAAATTCAATTACCTAAATTAAATTAAATTAGCTAAAGTACAACCCCCCCCCCACTAAATTACAGAAAATAATAAACAAATTACAGATATTTAAACTAATTACACCTAATCTAATAGCCCTATTAAAATAAAAAAAAAAAACCAAAATTAAAAAACCCCTAGCCTAAACTAAACTACCAATAGCCCTTAAAAGGGCCTTTTGCTGGGCATTGTCCCAAAGTAATCAACTCTTTTACCTGTAAAAAAATACAAACAACCCCCCCAACAGTAAAACCCACCACCCACACAACCAACCCTCCAAATAAAATACTATCTAAAAAAGCCTAAGCTCCCCATTGCCCTGAAAAGGGCATTTGGATGGGAATTGCCCTTAAAAGGACAGTTAGCTCTTTTGCCGCCCAAACCCTAACCTAAACCCCCCCCCATCCAACACACCCTTAAAAAAACTTAACACTAACCCCCTGAAGATCGACTTACCGGGAGACGTCTTCATCCAAGCCAGGCCGAAGTCCTCAATGAAGCCGGGAGAAGTCTTCATTCAAGCCGGGCAAAGTGGTCCTCCAGACGGGCAGAAGTCTTCATCCAGATGGCATCCTCTATCTTCATCCTACCCGGCGCGGAGCGGGTCCATCTTTAAGACATCCAACGCGGAGCATCCTTTTTAAACGACGGCTTCTTCGTAATGAATCTCTCTTTAAGTGACGTCATCCAAGATGGCGTCCCTTAGATTCTGATTGGCTGATATAATTTTATCAGCCAATCGGAATTAAGGTAGAAAAAATCCTATTGGCTGATGCAATCAGCCAATAGGATTGAAGTTCAATCCTATTGGCTGATCCAATCAGCCAATAGGATTGAGCTCGCATTCTATTGGCTGTTCCAATCAGCCAATAGAATGCAAGCGCAATCCTATTGGCTGATTGCATCAGCCAATAGGATTTTTTCTATCTTAATCCGATTGGCTGATAGAATTCTTTCAGCCAATCGGAATCTAAGGGACGCCATCTTGGATGACGTCACTTAAAGAGATATTAATTACAAAGAAGCCGTCATTTGAAGAGGATGCTCCACGTCGGATGTCTTGAAGATGGACCCGCTCCGCGCCGGAAGGATGAAGATAGAAGATGCTATCTGGATGAAGACTTCTGCCCGTCTGGAGGACCACTTTGCTCGGTTTGGATGAAGACTTCTCCCAGCTTCCTTGAGGACTTCCGCCCGGCTTGGATGAAGATGTCTCCCGGTAAGTCGATCTTCAGGGGGTTAGTGTTAGGTTTTTTTAAGGGTGTATGCAATAACCCTAAGTCTTGAATACTGAAATAATATATGTTTGTAGGTATTCCTATTTATGCAGTTCCCAATGAGGAGTGGGAACTGATACCTCTTAGGAATAACAGTGGTGATTAGTGAAATAAAGAATAAAGTTTAAATGTCTCAAGAGTAAAAGTAATATACACTTGGACAAATATAACTCTGTTCAGAGATTAAAGATCAAATTTAACAGACTTGAGCTTTTTGTAGTAACCGCAAAGTGAGAAAGTTCAGACTTGAGCTATGTGTAGTAACACTAAATGAAAAATATTGTAAAGTTTTGGCCTAAGAGGATTATTTATGATAGAGTCACAGCATCCGTTATGTAACAGGCAGAGGTGAACTGTATTCTTTGTTAATTAGTATAACCAGAGAAAATACTTTGTTATTGGCAGTTCATATATAATGATTCTTGACAGTTCATATATAATGATTCATATAGGTGATAAGTTCACAGTGGTTAATAACGTTATTTAGTGCATAAATCAATAAACCAAATACTTGCGTTTACGCCCCCTGGTTTAGTTGGTAGATGAAATCCTTATTGCGCTGATAATATTCCTCAGGGTAAGAGTGTTTGGGGAGCGGTCACAATCAGAGAGTGTAGCTGATGCAGAGACGCTGTTCCGGAATCCTGATTCACACGCTGAGCGGCTGGTGACGTCAGCGTGCTGTGAAAACGCAACTGTTTGATTTAGTGAAGCGATTCTGATGTGATGAAAAATGTAAAGAGTAACTTTAAATTTGGATTCTTAGTTCTTAGATGGTAAGTTCTATTTTGATAAGTAAGTTTAGATTGTTTAGATCCTTGTAAAGAATTTGGATTATATTCAGTAATACTTAGGAGCTGGATTAGAATTCTGTTGAATATCTTTCACATACACTTGCAATTATCAAGCAATTGGCAAAGTGCTTGAGTCCCTCCTTAAATAGGAGTTCCAGTCTGAGGACTGAGTATTTCTTAAAGGGACATTATTTTACCACATGTGAACACTTAAAGGGAGTAGTATTATGACAGTGTATTGGGTGTGGGTTTTTTTTAGGTTAGGGTTTGGGCTGCAAAAGAACTAACTGTCCTTTTAAGGGCAATGCCCATCCAAATGCCCTTTTCAGGGCATGGGGAGCTTAGGTTTTTTTAGTTAGGATTTTATTTGGGGGGTTGGTTGTGTGGGTGGTGGGTTTTACTGTTGGGGGGTTGTTTGTATTTTTTTTTACAGGTAAAAGAGCTGATTACTTTTGGGCAATGCCCCGCAAAAGGCCCTTTTAAGGGCTATTGGTAGTTTAGTTTAGGCTAGTGGTTTTTTTTATTTTGAGGGGGCTTTTTTATTTTAAATAGGGCTATTAGATTAGGTGTAATTAGTTTAAATATCTGTAATTTGTTTATTATTTTCTGTAATTTAGTGTTTTTTTTGTACTTTAGCTAATTTAATTTATTTAATAGTATTTCATTTAGTTAAAATAAATACAAACTTGCCTGTAAAATAAAAATAAACCCTAAGATAGCTACAATATAGCTAATAGTTACATTGTAGCTATCTTAGGGTTTATTTTATAGGTAAGTATTTAGTTTTAAATAGGAATAATTTAGTTACTGATAGTAATTTTATTTAGATTTATTTTAATTATATTTAAGTTAGGGGGGTGTTAGGTTTAGGGTTAGACTTAGGTTTAGGGGTTAGTATATTTAATATAGTGGCGGAGACGTTGGGGGCGGCAGATTAGGGGTTAATAACTGTAGGTAGGTGCGGGTCCGGGGTGATGTTAGGGACGGCAGATTAGGGGTTAATAATTTTTAACTAATGTTTGCGAGGCGGGAGTGCGGCGGGTTTAGGGGTTAACATGTTTATTATAGTGGCAGTGACGTTGGGGTTGCAGATTAGGGGTTAATAAGTGTAGGTAGATTGCGGCGACATTGGGACCGGAAGATTAGGGGTTAATAAATATAATGTAGGTGTCAGCGATGTTGAGGGCAGCAGATTAGGGGTTCATAAATATAATGTAGGTGGCGGCGGTGTCCGGAGCGGCAGATTAGGGGTTAACAAATGTAGGTAGGTGGCGGTTGATGTTAGGGGACTATTAGATTAGGTGTAATTAGTTTAAATATCTGTAATTTGTTTATTATTTTCTGTAATTTAGTGTTTTTTTTGTACTTTAGCTAATTTAATTTATTTAATAGTATTTAATTTAGTTAAAATAAATACAAACTTGCCTGTAAAATAAAAATAAACCCTAAGGTAGCTACAATGTAACTATTAGCTATATTGTAGCTATCTTAGGGTTTATTTTATAGGTAAGTATTTAGTTTTAAATAGGAATAATTTAGTTACTGATAGTAATTTTATTTAGATTTATTTTAATTATATTTAAGTTAGGGGGTGTTAGGTTTAGGGTTAGACTTAGGTTTAGGGGTTAGTATATTTAATATAGTGGCGGAGACGTTGGGGGCGGCAGATTAGGGGTTAATAACTGTAGGTAGGTGCCGGTGATGTTAGGGACGGCAGATTAGGGGTTAATAATTTTTAACTAATGTTTGCGAGGCAGGAGTGCGGCGGTTTAGGGGTTAACATGTTTATTATAGTGGCAGTGACATTGGGGTTGCAGATTAGGGGTTAATAAGTGTAGGTAGATTGCGGCGAGATTGGGACCGGAAGATTAGGGGTTTAATAAATATAATGTAGGTGTCAGCGATGTTGGGGCAGCAGATTAGGGGTTCATAAATATAATGTAGGTGGCGGCGGTGTCCGGAGCGGCAGGATTAGGGGGTTAAAAAATGTAATTTAGTGTTTGTGATGCGGGAGGGCCTCAGTTTAGGGGTTAATAGGTAGTTTATGGGTGTTAGTGTACTTTTTAGCACTTTAGTTATGAGTTTTATGCTACCGCGTTGTACCATAAA